>NW_027397065.1:51735154-51921971 GCF_003265705.2 Callorhinus ursinus
AAAAAAAAAAAAAAAAAAAAAAAAAAAGGAGAGAAAGAGATTAGAGCAGACTCACGGTTCTCCCTGCAACCAGGACATCCCCTCCCGTCCTGACCCCTGTCCTGAATGGGAAGAAAGGCAGAGGGTTTCAGCTCGCCCTGAGAAACGTGCCCACTCCATGCTGCGGAAAGGGGCAACTGCCGACATTCTAATCAAGTTGCGGCAATCCTGAACTGGCTGGTGCTTTCCTTCCTCATCCCATTTTGTGGGGTTTCCTCAAAATGTGAATTTCCTCAGGGGGGGGGGGGGGGGGGGGGTCTAGCAGGTACCAGCCATGAAACAGCACCTGGCTTTGGGATGACAGAAAAGTTCTGGAAACAGAGGGTAGTGATATTTGTATGACACTGTGAATGTGCTAAATGGCCCTGAATTGGACCCTTAAAAAACTGCTCAATTTTATGTTATGTATTATTTTACCACAACAAAATCAAAATAAATATTAAAAAGTCCCAGAGACATAAAAAAAAAAAAAAAAGGAACCCACACGCTCCGTCTGGAGGTATTCTCTGGGGTCCTACAGTGTCCGTATTCTTTGGTTCTATTTATGTGTCTCTTAGCCCGGCTGCCAGGAGACACTCAGAGAGCTGGGCCAGGGCTCGGCTGAGAAGCCCTTTTGCCTGTTAGCACCGTTATAAATAATCTAGAAGGAGGCAGAAAGGGGGTCCTGGCTGGGGACTGAAGGTCAGGCAGCCCCTCTGTGGCATTTGAGGACACGTCACGCTCAACAGGCCAGCAAGGTACCAGCTCACATCTCCAGAACCTTGCTGCCCAGCGGCGACTGCAGCTCGGCTCCCGTGCCCGCGAGCCTTGGGGCAGCACTCCCACCAGGAAGGGCAGCACTAACGTGGCTGGCTCCTGGGGCTTCCCAGCAGGGACCAGACCACTGGGTGGGTGGAGGGGTAGTGGGTAGCTGAGGATCTCCCCGCCCCCCAGCCTGGCGGAAGTCAGCTCCCCAAGAGCACAGGCCAGGGCTCAGCCACCGGCACACCAGCCTCAGCTCGCCAGCCAACACACAGGACCCGCTGAGCGAGAGATGACTCAGCAGCGCTCAGCCGCTCGAGCTGCAACTGCCCCCCTGCTGGGGCTGCTGCACAGCGTGGGAGCCGGGAGGGGCCTCCCAGCCCATCTGGCCCCGTGGTTCCCACGCTGGGCTCCCTGGGGAACCCCCTGCATCATCTCTCCCACAGCCCACCAGGGCCCTGGGCTTTGAAGTGGGAGAGATTATGAGGGAGTTAATTAATTAGTTTTTCCCATTTTTATTAACTAAAACCCATACAGTGGCGACCCAGCATACTCCAATCGAACCGAAGTGAATTCAACATTATGAGCTTGGCAAAACACAAATATATAAAGAGCCAAATTTCTATTTCTTCCTTACATATTAGAAAGACGGTGACATTATACTTTGTACATGAATTCCAGATTTCCCCATACCCACACACTCATACAGACTTACTATTCACACACACTATTTCATGGGCCATGGAAGGGCTTTCCGAGGTTAATTTGAATCCTCAGCTGAAAAAGCCAGTCTCCAAGTAGGTGGAGCACCTGGGGGGCACGTGAGAGCCCAGCAAAGGGGGCACTCCCCCAATCGCAGATGAAAAAGTAAGGCTCAGGGAGGTAACAGGACTTTATGCTAAGCAGAATGTGAATCCAGACCCAGCTACCAAACCCTCTGCTGCTACACCCTCCTGCCCCTGCTTAGGTTGACCACAGCTGTCAGTAACCCTATGGGTGGTGGGGGAGCTCTTTTCCTTGCTCTGTGCAAGTTTATCTACTAGACTTTGAAATAATGGGGAGGGGAAAATGTTCTCAAAGCCCTGCTAGTACCTTGGAGATTCCTTCTGGGTTTGGGAAGCCCAGGCTGCAAGCTGCTGGTGTAGATCAACAGAGGAGGGAGCCAAGGCCCCACCCGAGAGGGCAAAGGGGACAGGGGAGCAGGGGGGGGGGCAGAGCTGAGACTAGGGTTAGTCACTCTCCTTTTTAAAAGCCTTGCCTGACTTCTCACTGCCCTGGACAAACACTCAAAGTCCTCACCAGGCTATGAGGCCCAGTGCGGCCTGGCCTGCCCCCTCCCCAACCATGTGTTGGACTTTCCCACCCTCCCCATGCGGCAGACACAGTGGCTGCCTTCTCCCTGCAACAAAACCCTCTGGGCTTGGGCTTCCCACCTGGGACACTTCCCCAGGTCCCTGGCCACGTTGCCAACATTCAGTCTCAGTGAGAGAGGCCTTTCCCAACACCGACTCACCTGGTCACAGTGAAGGCTACCCACGGCACAAACCCAGGGACTGTCTGTCACCCCTCCAGAATGTACACTGCACCAGGGTAAGGGACTGCGCTTGGCCTCTTGTCGAATCCCGGTGCCGGGAACCGTGTCTGGCACAGAGTGGGGACTCATTAAACCTCTGTGGGATCGGTGAGGCAGATGGGGAGTCGGGACAGAGCCCCCATTTCCCAGGGCAGTTTTGGCATCTCTGCTTCACATCATTGTGATCCCTGCAGAGTCTCCCTCACACACACCCCCTGCCTTTCCTGGGGGTGGGGAGGGGGTGGTTTCCTTCCACATCCATTTATTCCCTTATAGAAACTCCTGCCTTTCCTTTTCCAGTGGGTCAGATGATGAGAAACCCAGACCCACGGGCTCCCAGATAAAGCTGGTGGGAAATAGATTCTCTTTGGCCCCAGCAGGCCCTCCCTGGTCATGTGGTCAGCAAGGGCCAGACGAGAAGGGAGGCAAAGAAGGCCTGCTTAGCACACCCCCTCTCCCTCATGTCCCCCATGGCTGAGGCGCTGGCTCCTCCCAGCCACAGGTGGACCTGCCTCACGTGTGTTGACCAGGAACATAAAACGGATTTGCATACGGACAAATCCCCCATTTCCATTCCCTTCTTCTCCTGTGTCCCACGATGTGGTACCGTCACCGGCTTCCCGGCAAGAGCAGGGCTTGTTTAGTAAGCACCTAATGGTGGAGGAACACGCACCCCAACTATGAACGGGAAACCATCTGACAGTGCTCGATTATTACCGAAGCCTGATGGGACATAGGCAGGAAGCGGGGAGCGGAGTTCCTGCCATCCCGGCATGTCGGTGTCATCTGAACCTGCCTTTCTGCCATGTGAGGTTTCCTTCACCCTACTCAGATTGGAGGTCTTAGGGCTCCTAAGAATCCTCTATGCTGTGAACTAGACCTTCTCCCATCTGTTCCTCACAAGACAAAGGTTAAACCATTTTTCCGTTGGAGGAAGCTAAAATTCAGAGAAAGGAAATAATTTGCCCAAAGTCACACGGAAAGCTCAAGAGAGGGGCGCCTGGGTGGCTTAGTCGGTTAAATGGCTTCCTTCGGCTCAGGTCATAATCCCAGGATCCTGGGATCGAGCCCTACATCAGGCTCCCCGCTGCAGGAAGCCTGCTTCTTCCTCCCCCTCCCCCTGCTCGTGCTTTTTCTCTCCCTCTCTCAAATAAATCAAATCTTAAGATTTTATTTATGTATTTGACAGAGAAAGCGAGCACAAGTAGGTAGAGCAGCAGGCAGAGGGAGAGGGAGAAGCAGGCTCCCCACCGAGCAGGGAGCCTGACGCGGGGCTTGATCCCAGGACCCTGGGATCATGACCTGAGCCAAAGGCAGATGCCCAACCGACTGAGCCACCCAGGCACCTCTAAAATCTAAAAAAAAAAAAGAAAGAAAGAAAAAAAAAAAAGCTAAAGAAAGGAGCAGGACTCGCAACCCCAAGACAGCTGACTCCTAGTTGAAGCAGCAGTAACAGAGAACACCGACTGGGGGTCACAACACCGAATTCTCTGCGCTACTGGCGTGCAATACTTGAATGAGTCCCTCTACTTCTCTGAGCCTCAGTTTCCCTATATTCCAACATTGGCCAGCACTGGAGACCATGGTTGGTCACCTGAGGCTTTGGGACGTGCAGGCTCAGCCTGTGATGTGCTGGGCATGGTGGGAAAGCCTCAGATGACCCCTCAGCAGCTGCTAACAAGGGGGAAAGATGGTACAATCAGTGGTGGCCACTGAGGGATGGAGCTCGTGGTGGCATGTGTCTGCACGGGCGTCACAGGAGGGCATGTGCAAGATCTGCTAGCTCCTCACTATGCTATTCAAAGTGTGGTCTGTGGACCAGTAGCATTGGCTTCATCTGGAGCTTACTAAATTCTGCAGACTGTCATGCTGAATCCCAGACCTCCTGAATCAGAATGTGCATTTAAACAAGATCCCCAGATGATTCACAGGCACATTCAAGTTTGGGATGCAAACGTTTTTAAATGACGAGTCAGGTTGTAGCATGTGATCTTGGGTTCAGCACCTCAATCCTTTGAGCCCCAGCATCCCTGTGTAGAGGACAGATAATGACGTGCACCCCTCGAGGGACGGCTGTGAGGGTTACGTAAGATGGTGCCTGCCCGATGCCCAGCAGATAACAGGCATGAACTGCTGGTTCCTTTCCTTCCTGGAAGGCCTCTCCTTCCATTCCGAGTCCTGCCTGCGTATCTGCGAGGCGAGGAAAAGACCCCCACGGGACAGCAACAGATGGGGACAGGGCGGGAGCAGAGGGAAAGGCAGACTGAAGAGGAAATAAAGAAGCAAAAGAAGCAAACAAAAACCAAGCAGCAGAGACCATCTGAATCCCCAGGAGGCAGGCAACATGTGAAGCCCAGAGACGCGGCCGTTTCAGCTCACATCCTGCACCAGGGCACAGCCCGAAGCCGCCGGGCTGGGGGGGACAGAGGACCAAGGGCTACACACTGTGTCCCCTCAGGCTAACATGTGACAGTGCCTTTCCAGGAGGCTCTGCACTGTCCCTGTGGCCAGGGAGAACACGACGCCCATGGTCACTGGAGCAACCAGACAGAAGCCAGGGGCTGGGTCGAGCCCTGAGAAGGGTCACATTTGACTGGAGGACACTGATCCAGGGACCGTGCTGGACAGCGCAGGGCTGAGCTATGTGATCTTATCAGAGTGATTTAATCCCTCTGGTTAAAGCTCAGGAAAACAGAGGAAGATATTCTTAAGAGAGTTTAAGGAGAAGGGCTTTGTGGAGCGTCTACTGCAGAGTAAGTACTCAAAAGATAATGACCATGAGTGAGACTATTACACAAGAGTCCTGAAGCAATTGCTGGCGCAGCTGCCGCCTCTGTGGGCTGCTAGGGCTTCCTCACTGCCTGGTCACTGGGTTAACACTTCACTGACCCAGTCCACACTGCCATCAGCTCACACCTGAACGGCAGCCACTCTAGACCCCTCCAAGCTTCTGGACACGAGCCACCAGAGCCATCTTGTCAAGATGCAGATCTGATCCCCCTGGTGCCCTGTTTAATACCCAGCCTGCCCCCGATTCCTCCCAGATAAAGACCCAAATCCTTCCTGAGGCCTGGAAGGCCCCCCGTGTGATCTGGGTCCTGCCTACCTGTCCCAGTATTAACCTACCCCTACCTCCACTTTTGGCCCTACTGGCCTTCTTTCCACAACAGCACTTGCCAGGGTCTTTTCCTACACAGGGTCTCTGTGTGTGCTGTTCTCTCTGCCTGCAACGTCGTCCCCACTCATAGACCTGCTGTGCCCAATTCTCTCTCTCATCTGTCCTTCACTCTTTACTTCCCAGGGGAAACTTTCCTTGAGCCCCGAAGACCACCTGAGGAGCCCTACCGCACCTTCTCGCAGCCTTCTGGAGGTCCCTGAGGACTTATCACAGGGGCTTATCACAGTTAGTAATTACACATTTGTTTGAATGGGCATCTTATTAATGCTCACTGTTCTATCCCTGGCACCTGGCACATAGCAAGTGCTTAATAAACACTTGGGTGGTGAATGAATAACCCCATTGTTGGGCAACTGCCTCACTCCCTCACCCCCTCGGCCTTAACTTTCCACACACATGGAACAAACCCCAATGCTGCCTGATCTTCAACCTGCATCCATGACCCGCTGGCCCAGTGCCAGAGATCCAAATGTTTCTAGATCTGATTTTCTTGAAAGCAGCTTTGGGACACGGCCAGGGTAGGCGTGCGCCGCCGGCCTCAGCAGTAAACGCTGATGAAGCTGTCTGGACCAGCTGAGCTGAGATCAGGAAATGCCAAGATTTAAAAGCATCCGGAACCCATTTATTTATTGTTGTTCTTGCACTTCCAGGCTATTTTAAGCTTCAGATCGATCTGTTGGCCCTCTTCTCTTCAAATGTCGCTCAGACACCCCTCACGTGCACCTAGCGCTACCTGTCAGGGTTCGGCTGCCCCTGCCCCATATGATACAGGACAGCAAGATCCACAAAAATGGGCGATTGCTCTTGTTTGCCAGGTGCCTCTGCAAGTGGTAACTGCTTTCACTCCAAGTCCCTAACACCCCCCCCCCAAGGGAAACGTTATTAGCTCCATTCGAAAGATGGGGACATCGAAACTCAGAGAGGTGAAGAAACTTGCCCGGGGTCACACAGCTGGAAAGTGCCAGAACTGGGATTCAACCCCGCATCTTCCAAATGCAAAGGTCAGGCTCGGTTCCCAGCCACTTGGCAATATTGCTTCCCCGCGGGCCCGCACCCAAACTCCTTGCATGCACTCTGAGTTTTCTCATCTTGCCGTACCCTCGCAGCCACCCGCGAGGACCACACAACCAGTCGGAGCAACCTGCCCCCACGTGCACTGCCGCGAGGTGGCCAAGACGGCTTGCCACGTGAACAGGGGAAGTTAACATTATATGATCCTGTTTGTGCTTTTCATAAAAAATGATGGATGGATAGAAAAATAGATGCATAGTTCACATATTCACAGACTGTCGCCAGAAGGACACAGGAAAATATTAAGAGAAGAAAATACTAGAAAAATATTAGAAATGGGAAAAAGGAGTTGGTTGGGGACAGGGGAAGGTCAGAGAATATTTACTTTCTGTTTTAAGTCCTTCTTTACTCTTTGAAGGTTTTATTTTCCTTTGGCCATATACATGCTGCAACCCATCCTCCAAGGTCCAAGTCATATGCCTCCTCCCCTGTGAAGCCTGCCTTGATTGTCCCAGCTTGTCCCTCCTCTCAATCCCTACCATATTCTGCCTGCATCTCTCAGGCACATGGGTCACTGAGCCTGTGTCCTCCAGTGCATCCAGACAGAGAGTCCCCAGGCAGGCAGGAGCCCCAGGGCCTGAGTCAGTGTCTTGGGCCTCCACGGTCTCCCCCACCCTGAGCTGGAGCCTCTGCTGAGGCAGGGGGATGGAGAGCCTCGGGGAATGAATAACTATTTCATTTTCTATCTTGGTCCATGGCCTCCCAAAGCCAATGAAGTTGGAAACTCAAAAATGGAACTTGGGGGCAGGGAGGCGAAGAGGAAAGCAGAGAATCAGGGAGGGTAAATTCAGCTCCTGGAAACCTGCCCAGCGCTCATCCCTGGGAAATGACTCAAGCACTGCTTATGCCAGCAGACAGTCCATTTGGGCCCTGAGGTCACCAAATCTCGTCATGGTCCTGCTTATTAAATATAGAGGCCACCACGTCTGGTGCCGGGGCTGAGGAAGGGACTGAGAGACAAAGATGAGAGGCAGGGAGTCTGTCCCCTGTCAACCAGTCCTGACTGCTCACCTAGGAAGCCCTGGGCACTAGCTGAGACTGGATCCATACGTCCGACGTAGCTCCTGGCCTTGGTGACGATCCCGTCTTGCCTCTTCCCCAGCGAAGGGGCCCCCGCCCTCCTCCGTACCCAGCCCCTGCCTGAGGACCTCTGAGAACACACTTTCCAGACATCTCATTGATACTGTCCAACAACCAAGTAAAGGCAGACAGACACACTGGCCAGCCCATTTTACAGATGAGGAAACGGAGTCCTAGGTAAGTAAGGTGCTTGAGATCACACAGCTAAGTTAGTGATGCTGAAACTGGACCAAGGTTGCAGCGAGGGGAAAAGAGGGAACTCAAACTCCATTAGCTGGGGCTCTGTGACTACAAGCAGGCCACCCGATGGCCCAAGGGCTCGCTTTTCTCCTTTGTTCAGTGAGCTAGGCGGCTCCCCACATGCAGCATGAACGTCTACTGAGCTGGGGCCACAACGCTTCTCTGTCTCTGACCACACACCCACCAGGGATGCAGTGGTGGGCTGAGAAATAGTTAAATGCACAGGACAGGGGAGGGGCCTCTTCTCAGACCTCCATTCCCTCCCCCGCCCCACCCTCCAAGATCTGGCACAATGGAAAGCTAAATCATTTCACTGGCAAGGAAAACTTTCTCCTATTACTAAAACACAAAGGTATACTATGGACTGGAATGCAAAAGCTGTATTAATCTTTTCAGATAAAATACGAATGGTTTTTGTGCTGTGGAATCTGTTTAAATCAGTTGTCAGTTTCACTGACAGGACTACTTTGGAGGCAGCAACGGGCCTGTGAAGAACACTGACTTTGGAATCAGAAAGGTCTGCATTCATTTCAGCTCACTCACTCAACCAGCTGTGTGACCCTGGCCAAGATACTCACCCTCTCTGAGACTAGCTTCTTTATCTATAAAATGAGAATAATAAGATCATGCTTGTAAAGTGGCAGTCAATCTCTTTTGAGTCATCGGGTCCCACTGGCAATCTGGTGAGGCCTATAAACTTCTCAGAATGTTTACGAATGCATAAAGTAAGTACAATGTTTTAACAACGCATAAAATAAAACAGCATTATAAAGGAAAGCAATAATATCAAAACACATTTATAAAATATTAAAAAGAATACATTTGTGTTACGGTAATAGAACATGCTTCCTTATTATGATGTTAAATAATAAGCTCTAGTAGCAAGTATAATAATTACCTGTAATTTCTCCCTTCATCTCTTTTTTTTTTTTCAAGAGAGGGAGGCGGGAAGGGGAGAAGGAAAGAGAGAATCCCAAGCAGGCTCCATACCCAGCGTGGAGCTTGATGCCGGGACTCAATCACACAACCCTGAGCTCATGACTCGAGCTGAAATCAAGAGTCAGACACTCAACTGACTGAGCCGCCCAGGCACCCCTATAATTACCCATAATTTCAAACTGCAATGAGCATAAATATTTCCAGATAATTGAAATAACTGTAATGTGATATGTAAATAACTGTGATTTCCATTGGTGACAAAAATCACAGGTCCCATTAATATTTTCACAGTTTGTCATCTATGTTCATAATGAATGGAAATTCTAAATTTCATTTAGAGGTTAGCAAAAAAAAAAAAATTCACTTAGAGGTTAGAGATAATTTCTTTTCCTATCCAAATTCACAGACAAACCGCCCCCCCCCGCCCCAATTCTAACCCCTGGGGTTGGTGGATGTGAAGGTTAAGAAGCTCAGTTATAAATCATTTCACACAGTGCCTGGCTGGCTCAGCTGTCTCGGGCTCCGCCCCCACATACAACAGGGCCCAAGGCTCCAGCCTCACGCCATCAGGAGAGGAGTCAGGAGTCCTTTCGGGGAGTGGCGGGAGCAGCCCTGAGTCCATGAAGGGCCCAGGGAGGGATGTGGGTCATGCAAGGGCTATCGAGTGAGTACGGGAGGTCCTTAAAGCTAATCCAGAAGCTTAGGGCTGGAAGAGGGTTAAGCCCCAGCTAGATGTGCACTTGGGCTATCTCAGCTCAAAACAAAGCGGTTCCTTTCCTACATTAGCTGTGTCCTCGGCTACTCTGGCAAAGGAGCCCTTTCAAATCTTGTCCCTTGACATCTCCCCTTGGTTGGTTTATTGGCACCTCAAACTACTGGCACCTGAACTTCATGTTCAAATGGAGTTCTATTTCCATCCAAGCCAGTGTCTCCTTCAAGTCTTCACGTCAGGAAGTGGCAAAACCCTCACCCAGCCGCTCAGAAGCAACACTCAGCACACCTCTCTTTTCCTCACACTCGATACATGGGCCGCCGGTCCTGTCTGCTCTCTCTCCACCTCTACTCTCACTATACTAATCTCATGCTACCAACATCTCTTACCTAGACTCATACAGGACGGCCTAGCAGGTCTCCCACTTCCATACTTACCCATCCCACCCCAAATTGGTCTCTCCCATAGTAACCAAAATCATCTTCAGAAAATGTAAATCAGACTATGTTGCCCCACTCCCTACTCAAAACTCTCCAAAGACTCTCCTATTGCACTTAGGATGGAATTCAAACACCCATGGCTGATAAGGCCCTCGCCTATGTTGCCAGCATCCTCCCTGGCCACTTTCTAACTCACTCGCCATGCCCCCCACATCTTGGCATTCTTCTGTACATTAGAACTCAGAAGTTGGTCACTGCCCCAGGGCCTTTGCACAAGCCATTTTCCCATGGCTGGCTCCTTCCTGACACTGAGACCAGATGTCACCTCATCAAAGAAGCCTTCTCTGACCACTCACTCTATAAAGTACTCTTCCCCCACTTCGGCACACTGTCCATTACACGGCTCTGTCTTCCTCATGATCCACATCACTGTCTGAAATGATCTTGTCCGATCTGTTCATGTGTTTGTTGTCTGTCCACCCTCACTACAATGGAAGCTCCTGATTGCTAGAAACTAGCCTGGCTTGTTTCCCACTATATCTTGGTGCACAGTAGGCACTCTTCAGATTTTACTAACTGAGCTTATTTTGTGCAGGAAAATGGGCTGAGCTGACACACATTCTGTCATTTAATCCTCACAGCTGCTTATTTCTATTTTCCAGGAAGAAGCTGAGGAGGCCCAGTGAGGTTACCTAGCTGGCGAAGGGCCGTCCGACTCCAAAGCCAGGTTCTCAATCACTGTGTTATACTGCTCAAAAAAAAAAAAAAAAAGACTCCTTCCTTCTCCTGTATCCCCTCTAAAAATCATCCCCAAACAGAAGACAAGGGAAGGATGATTGTGCAGAAAAATGCAGATGGGTGGGGCTGAAGGGATGGTATCCCAGGCCTCACGATGCGACTTACTCCTGCTCAGAATCCGTGCCCCTCCTGGACCACTCCGCCCAGGGGAGCTGGCAGGGACGTGGCACCCACACCTGGACTCACATTTGCCTGTGTGCCCTGGAAACTCTCCACAGCTCCTTTCTCCTCAACTGCCTTTTCCGGGCCTCTAATCTCCCGATCAGGTTTCCAGAGCTGTGGAGTGTCCTCTGCTTGGAAACTCCCCAGTCAACAATGGGAAAGTGGGGACACCTGCCTGTGAGGCTGGAAAGCTGGAATTAGAACCACAGAACCCCAGGTAGGAAAAGACTTGACGGCCATTAGTCCAACCCCCTCCTATGCCTTAACCAAACAAGAGCTGCAGGTACCTCATGGGGGAGGTTCCCTTCTTATCCCCGTTTTACAGATGAGAAGAGTGGAGGCCCAGAGAGGTTTGCTGACTTCCCTTGGAGACACCCAGCTAAGTAAGTCATTGAGCTGGGATGGGAACCCAGAAACCTGAACCCCTAAGCCATGCTGTCTCACCTCTCTGATAGAATAAGAACAAAGCCCTTTTGGTTTCAGAGCCTCTCCAGGGGAGTTACAGAACAACAGACTGAAAAGAATCCTTGGAGAGAACTGCCTCTGAACCTCCTATTTTCTACAGGGGGAAATTGAGGCTCAGAGAGGGGAAAGTCTCTGACTGACCCTCAGCCTGCATCGAGCGGCCTCTGGGGAACTCCCCATGGCCCTGGACACAGGTGGCACGCGGCTGGGGGTACCGACCCCACAGAGGACCCATTTCGGGACTGCGGCCCCCAGTGCCTGCCTTCCAATCTGGTTCCAGCAGGAAGGGCAGGTGCCCGCAGACAATGCTCCATCCGTGGCAGGCGGGAGGCAGCTGTGGTACAGGGGCTTTGCCTTAAACAGAGCTCCCTGTTTCCATTTTAGCCCTGTTGCCATGGGATGGGCCTGACTAGGACAACAGCCTCCTTATATAGGGCAAAGCAGGAATCCCTGCCCCGTTTCTCCAAATGCTCAGGCAATGGACTCAGAAGAGACAAATTAAGCAACTGCCCTTTAGAGGCAAACACCTCTCCCCCATTTTGCAGTTTAGAGATTTTTGCTTGTGCAATACGTGTACACGCATGTGCCACAAAACAGCAAATCAGAACCAAGTGCTCTGGCCTCCATTTGAGACCGAGAGCTGCCACTACATGCTCCTAAGCAAGTCCCTTGCCTCCCCGGGCCTCAGTTTCCCCATATGGCTATGAAACAGTCAAACTAGACACTGTCTAACATCCGTCTTAGCCTTAAGGTTTGATAAGTCTGTGAAATCCAGATGATCTGAACGATCAATACGGCTCTTTTCCGTTCATTAAAGCACCAACACATGAGTGACACCCCCATTAGCCAGTCTATCTGGAAGGCCTTTTCCAAGAAACTTCACACCTCCTGGTCTTGCTCTAACAGAGGCTGAATTTTAACCCTTCCTTCATAGCTCAAATCATCAGAGGTTGGCAAGCATTTTCCATAAAAGGCCAGATCCTAAGTATTTGAGACTTTCAAGCCTTTAATGGCTCCAAAGTCAACTGCTCAGCTCTGAGGCTGGGGTACAGAAGCAGCCACAGAGGTGGGGCTGGGTTCCAATAAAACTTTATTTACAAAAACAGAGCTGACCCGACTTGGCCCTCAGGGCCTTAGTTTGCTGACCCCTGGAACCATCACCTTCACCACTGCCCCCTCAAGGTGGCCCTTTGACACCGTGCAGCCCCTCTCCTCAGGACTCTGGGCCTTCAGAGCGGCCCATCTCTGCCCTCCACCCTCAGCTCCTATGGGCAGCAGGAGTCTCGGCTTCCCCGTCTCCCCGCCGTCTTCCACCAAGTTCCACTTGTCTCTGCTTAGGCACCATTTCTACTCTGCAGCGGACCGGTCAACCTGACCTCCAGGCTGAAGGCCGTATCTACAATCACAACGAGCGGCGCCTGGGTGGCTCAGTCAGTTAAGCACCTGCCCTCGGCTCAGGTCGTGGTCCCGGGGTCCTACTCGGTGGGGAGCCTGCTTCTCCCTCTCCTGCTGCTCCCCCTCCCCCATGCTCGTGCTCGCTCTCTAATAAATAAATAAAATCCTTAAAAATAATAATAGTAAGGCCAGAACAAGTGGGCTCTGAAGGAGAATCGTTTGGGGAGCCTGGCCTGTCTTAATGGTTTGGGCTTCCACAGGCTCTGCACAAGATTCCAGAAGGCAGAGCCTGCTGGATGAGATGCGTCTGAGGCATGAGGAAACCAGGGTGTGACCTGTTCTCCCCACAAATGTGTGGCACGGACGCCAAATGAGGCAGCGCAAGAGCATTCTCTAAAACAGGGGTCCACTTAGGCTATTATTAATAGCACACTGGGATTTTTGGAAGACAAAGGATGCCCTGATGAACCAAACTTCCTTCTGTCTTTCCCCTGGGAGCTGTGATATAACCACTTCGCCCTTCTCACAGGAAAACGGCTCCTATGAGTCAGGGGCTCCTCCTGGCAGGCAGAAACCACTCCCTTGCCGAAGAAGCGCTGCCCTACCACCTCCACCCAGTTCTCAGGAAGGCACAGGGAAAAGAGCAGGCAGCAACAGCTCTCCCCACAGGATGCTTGTGAGGGAGTCACCAGACCAACAACCCGGTGGCATGGAGGGCACACCCAGCACCAAACTCAGTAACCTGCTCCACGGTGCCCTGGACTAGATAAAGTAGATGAGGATGTCTGGTCCCAAGGCTGTGGCCACGGTCACTGCACATCTCTGAAGGTGTTCGAGGAAAAGACACACCAACTTCTTTTGTGGGCCCCCGAGGGCAGATCCCAGATCACCAATGGGTGGAAGTTACATTTTTTCCCATACAAGGAAGAATGTTCTAATGAAGGCGGTGACTTCCTCTGTGCTGGGATTCATACAGAGGCACAGGGGACTCCCACACCCAAGAATGCAGACGGCTTTAATGAATCCATGTCTATGTGTCCAGTCTGCGTTCTCTTCTTCAGACTTCACCATAATCCTCAAGGTAGAAACCACTATCATTCCACTGTGCAGCTGGGGACACTTCAAGGCTCGGAAGGTTGTAACAGAGAGGCAGAAGCAATGCAGCCAGCCAGGAGCGGAGCCCAGCTTCCTAGTGCCAGGGTCTCCAGAAAATCGTATTCCTGAAATGACACTTAGAATCCGAGTCCCATCTCCAAAGTGGAATGAATTCGTTTCAGGGGAGTGTCTTGCCCTTTGAGCCCTCCCACCTCTGGGGAGCTGCTGTGATGAATGAGGGAGTCCACACATCTTAAAGAGGCCCCAAGGAGGAAGACTTCTGCCTCCCCTCTTCCCTGAAGGATCGAAGTCTCCCTCAGGAGACCTGGAAGAACCCTGCTGGCTCCCCAAAGGACTCTCTATGCAGGGCCTACTTGCTGCCTGCTGTTTTACGACCTCCTGCCCTGCCCCTCCCCACCCCTTTCTCCAAACACCCTGAATGGTCCCACCTCTGCACCTCCATACATGGCGTCCCACCTTCTACCACTCTGCCCTGTTCCCACCTCCCCTGCTAGGCCACTTTGTTCCCTGCGCCACGTCTCCAGGGCACTGCCCTTCCATGTTTGGCCTGGGAACGCCCTCTGCTCTGCTTACACCCCTCTATGGCTTTAGAATCACTTCCCCATGGGAATTATGGGTCCCCTGGGGCCCGCAGGTGCTCCTTCATCCCCCTTTGTTGAATGAAACTCTTATAGATATAGAAAAACCACAAGCACTGAGACCTAGGCCCTCAGGACCATCATCTGGAGAAGCCTGTGGAAAGGGCAAGGGGGCCACTGGCCGCCAGTCCCATCAGAGCAGCGCAGCTTGTCCCCTTCACTCAGCGAGCCTGTGGGTAAGGTCCTGTCTGCAGAGGGTAGAAAAGGAGCCCTCGGGCGGACAACTGCTCTGACACACTCTCATCGCCCCCCATTCGGCAAACGGGCTCCTGCTATAGAAGACGATCCTCTCCAGGCAACGAAATCACAGGATCACAGCGCCAAGGGAGGCTCTGCCCCAAACCAGAGCAAGCATGCTCGGGAGCTCCTTGCACACCTCCAGAGATGAGGAGCTCACACACAAGCAGAGGCTCATCTCTAGGAACTCTTAAAGCAGGAGCTCTGGGCACCTGGCAAGGTCTTCCGACGGCCCCGAGAGTTGGAGATGGGGCAGCTCAGAGAGGACAGCCTAGGAGAAACCTAAGAGAATCAAGGGATATTCTTAAGAAGAGACTCAGTATTTCCAAGGCTGGGTTCACTAACCAGCTGCTGCAGAATCTCCTGGGGAAACCAGTAAAAACGCAATTTCCTGGGCCCTACCCAAAGGCCCTGAATCCATCTCTGGGGCAACCCAGGAAGGTACATTTTAAACAAGCCCCCGAGTGATGAATCAACCACTACTGTCCACTGTCCGGAATCCTCCCCCAGCCTAGGAATCTATACATTTCACACATTCCCCCTAGACTGCCAGGTCCCATTTCACAGTGGGGTTGCTGAGCCCCACTGCCAACAGAAGGGAACGTACCCAGACTGAATGACGGGAAAGCATATCATCAATGAGCACTGTCAATTATTTCTTTGTGTATTTCATTTGGTCCAAGAACAAGGGCACTTGTACACTCTCAGATGCCTCACCCTAGTATCAGAATCACTTCTGATGGTGCTCCTTTTATTCTAATTGTTTAAGCCTCAGAGGTCCCCAGGAAGTGCAGGCTGCAGACTAGCTCACTCTGGATTCTGCTGGTTTGGGGCTACCGCAGCGCGGACCAGGGGTGCGGCAGCTGTCTGCTGTAGGAGAGCCAGTGAGAGCACAGGCATACTCCAGAGGGGTTAGCGAGCCCCACGTCTGGGGGCTGAGGCTGGAGGGTGGTAGCTTCCATCTAGGAGGGGAGAACCTGCTCAGAGCTGTCCAGGGCTGCATTCTAGACGATGCCGCAGAAAGCCAAGGCTCAGAGCGGTTAGGTAACTTGCCCGAGGTCATCCAGCTAGGGAGTGCTAGACCCAGGAGCTAAATCCAGGCGGTTTGACTGGGGATCAGCGGCTGATCCCTAGGTTCAGACTGCTCTCCCTTCCTTACTACCTATGAGGTCCTGGAAAAGTGTCATCAAGCCCTGAAACAGACCAGAGCAGACCAATTTCACCTCCATGGGTGTTAACGAGGGAGTGGATTAGTGGGACCTTTCCTGGGCAAGAAAGGAATGAGAGGCGCTGCTTCTTTCTTCCCGCATCACCTTACAGTTTACAGTGAGAAGCACCATAACGCAGGGATTCAGCGCAGTGCTGCCGGAACCAGGCTGCCTGGGTTTGAAGCCCGCTGTGTGGATATGTGACTTAATGTCTGAGCCTAAGTGTTGTCTTCTTTAAAATGAGGATTAACAATAGCAACTACCTCACAGGGTTGTTTTGAGAATGAAAGGCGGATAAAGCAAAGCTCTTAGAAGAGTGCCTAGAACATAAAAAGTGTCACTTGACACTTGCTGTTACAATTCTAAGTAAGATGGAATGATTTCACATTTATCACTTCATCTGACCCTCGTAACAATCCTGCTTGGTTCACGGGACTGGACTGTTTGTCTCATCTGCAGATGAGAAGAGTGAACATCAACAGGGAAAATGACTTCCACGAAGACACACAGCCAAGGGTATCGGTCTCTGAATTCTCCAATCAATTCCCAGGCAGGTCCGCATTTACATTTGTTTCTCCTTTGAGCCCTGATGTTGCCCTCATTTGTTCTGTTGATTCATGTCTAAAAAACGACCACCACCACTTCAACACCTTTGCCAGTGGCAGACACTGCTAATCAATCACAGGCCTCCTTCCTGCTGAGCCAGCACTCTTGACAGTCATTACCAACCGATCACAGATGGGGGATAATCAAACCCAACCCTTCCATTGTATAGACAGAATCGTCTATCCAAACTTGCGTTATTTCCAGACCTAGTTAGGATCGGGAGACAAGGGTGCCCACAGCCATCACATGACTACATGTCAACCTCCCTGCAGATCCTTGACATAGATTATAGTGTCCCTGTGGGTAGAATGGGGTCACAGCAGCATCCATCTTTTCCCACATCCAAGAAACTACTCAACAGGGACATCTTGCTTAGAGTTGACCCCACAGCCTTGCCTTTGTGACTGGCAGTCATGCCAACTTGTGGGGGAAGCAGATGCTCTTAGCATTCCACATCGGCAGGTCTCTGTGTGGCGAAGGGCACCAGTGAAAGGTGTGGTAGATAATTAGTTACTATCACATTTAAAAATCCCAATCTGGAGGACAATTTGGTTTTTAATATAAAGAGGAGCCGTTCACTGGGCACAAGGAGTTTTCATCCCTCTACCATCTCTCTAGAGAACAATACCTTCCCATTCTAGGTCTCATAGGTCAGTGATGCTGAACCCACATCCACAGTCTTGCTCCACAAGCGCCATCCCTTAGTCCTGGGCAATCCAAGGCCCTTGTTTCTCAGCCAACATAATCGGCTCAGAGCTAAACATGTGCCCCCAGTCCAGACAACCAGAGTCAGTACCACCATGAGCTGATGCTACTGGAAAAGAAATGCTCTTCTCCTACTGTGGTTGCTAAGCTGATCCATGAGAAGCCTTGGAGCCATTCTTCCCACTGAGAAGAACCTGTATGAAAGTGGTACCCCGCCACAAAACGAAAGTAGAGTTGAGAGATGGAGTTCCTAGATCCAACTGAACCTGAACCCCACATTTTCACTTATGCTACCAAATAAATTCCTTTATTAGAGGGTGACTTTATGAGTCAGCGGTCTGTCACCTATAACCAAAACAATCCTGATAGTTAAATACTCAGTATGGGTAAGAAAGAAATCTGGCAAGTGCATGGCTGCTGCAGCTTCTCCTAGCCATGCCACAACTGGTAACCTGGGCATGCATGGGGAGCATGCATGGGGAGCAAACCTGGGCTCTCCAACATGCATGTTGGACAGGATATAAAAAGTCTGAGAATCACTGAGCTTAACCTTATGGCTTCCTTCTCATTTTTTCTCTACTCTAGGCACATAATAAAACTGATAAGGCTTGAGCCAAGGGGGTTAAGGCCGTGTTTCTGAGGCCTGGCAGAGGATTCTGCTTCTAAAGGCAGGGAGATAATACTCTTATTCATTCATTTGTTCATTCGTGCCTTCATATTCATTTTGCTGACATTCACTGCTATTTGATGGTCCCCATTCCAACCCTCTGAATTCTCCTTCACCTTTTCTACTACCTACCTAAGACCTTCCTCCCCGACTGCCTCCATGTCCAGTTCCTGCAGTCCACAGCAGGCAAGCAGCTGTGTGGTTGAACATAAGGCCACCCCTGTGACAGGTGTCTGCGAAGCATCTGCACGGATACCTGCCTGTGTCTGGGTCTTGGCTCCTGCCCCTGGGGCATCTTCCCAGGCTCAGTCGGTTAAATGTCTGCCTCCAGCTCACGTTGTGATCCTGAAGTCCTGGGATCAAGCCCTGAGTCGGGCTCCCTGCTCAGCGAGGAGCCTGCTTCTCCCTCTCCCTCTGCCCCTCATCCCCACTCGTGTTCTCTCTCTAATAAAAAAAAAAAATTTAAAAAAAAAAAAAAAAACAACTAAAAGGGCCCTTAGATGAGGGGATCCTGGTCCAATCCTTTGTTGTACAGATGGGAGACTGAGGCCTCAGAGGAAGAGGCCCACGTGGGGCCCAGGGTTACTGCTGCCCTGGGCGACGCTTCTCTCCAGACCTCTGGACCCTGGATATCAGTATGGAGAACTCCCTGTTGCCCTGAGAGTATATAATACAAATACCTCCCTTTTTCCTGAACAGTTACTTCAATGCTAACCTGTGCCACGCATCTGGGGATACAGCAGTGATAAAAAGATGGGGTCCCTGCCATCTAGGCAGATGGGGGAGCACCCAGACCCGGGCCCAGGCGATCAGAACACAAGGAGAGGGAACTGAGAGAAGCTCAGCTTGCTGGAGTAAGGGTCCGGGGAGACCAGGAGGGATGAGAGGGAAGTGTTCAGGGCCAGACCCTGACCAGACTTCTGACCACTGTGTTAAGGTTGGCCTTTGCCCTGAGACCATAGGGCTCCACGGAGGGTGATTTCTGCAGGACAGTGACAGGATGGATTTGTGTTCTGGCTACCACATGGAGATAGGGACAAAATGGCAGCAGGAGGCCCAATGAGGGGCTGTCTCATTGGCCAATGTGACATAGTGGCCTCTGGGCAGAAGGAAGGAAAATGAAGAAGAGCAAATGGATTGGACCTACTGAGATCTATGTTCTGGTGAACAGACTTGGTGATAGGTGGGCTGTGGGGAGTAAGGAAGAAGGGAAAGTTGAGGAGGGCTCCCTGGTTCAGGGCTGGGGGTAAGGAGTGAAATGTAAAAGGAGCTCCACTTTGGACATGCTGAGTTTTGGGTACCAAAAAGCAGGGGGGCAGTGCAGGCAGGCAAGTCAGGGAGTCTCTCACGCCCACCTTGCCCAGGTAGGCCGGCACCTGAGTGTGCATGTGCACGGGTGTGCACGGGCTGCAGGTAGGAATATGACTGCTACCATATTCCTGTTTGTATAATGCTACAAAACAGATCCACACACTCTCTTATCGGGTCCTTAGAGCATCCTGGTGAGCTCTTTCCATTTCACAGATGAGGAGCCTATGACCCAAAAAGGTTGGATGAGTTCCCCTAGGTCATGACTCCAGCCCATGCTTTCTGTCTCCCAGGCCCCAGGCAGTCATTGTTAAGGTCACTGATCCTCTTTACCCTGATATGCTGCTCTCTTTATGAAAAACTCTGCACGGCCTTAACTGAGTTTCCAACAGGGTAAGATGGGGGCAGATGTGCTGATCTGTCAAGACAAGCTCCCCAATCCTGTTGGCGGCTGTGCATCTCGGTGGAAATTAACTCATAGGCCTCTGAGGTGGTGGGTGTTGGCTGGAAGGGAAAAGACGTGTCCTAAGGATGAAGAAGGCCTGAGTAGACCAATGGTCTCTCTCTCTCTCTCTCTCTCATTCCGGTGTGACACTCACACTGGGACCCAGGAGTTCTAGTACCCGTTCTGGGACCTTTGCCCTTAGCACCCTGACTTTTTGTCAACCCTGCAAGCTCAGAACCATTGGCTGAGACAGCCCCACCAGCTGCTTTCACACAAGCCCTTTCTTCCCTTCTGTTCTGCCCTGCTCCCCACCTCCATCCCAGCCGGCATTTGGCAGCCCCCCAGAGGCCTGCTGGGAGTCAGGAGGGAATGTTGAGCATCTGGCCAGAGCCCAGGCCAGCCTTGTGGGTTCACATTAGGGCACCTGCTAATGTGCAGGACCCTGAGGCCAGCCGCCCTGTGACTGGCTGGGAAAGCCAGGCATCAGGCCATCCCAGCACCCAGGACCGCGTGACCCCAAATCCCAGCTATAAATAGATGAGAACCTGTCAGCCCCCCTGCCCATACCCAGCCTCCCCTCTCTCTTGGCCAAGAATGAAAGGGCGCCTTGAAATGATGCCGAGGCCCAGATACCCAGCTCAGCTGCTCCGGACCCAAACCTGCTGCTGACCTCAGGGAAAATACTCCAGCCTCTGGAAATCCAGGGATCTGTCGAGCCCAAGCCCCACTCAGCCCACATCCTACTTCTTTCCCCAGTAACTATCCTGGTGTACTTACTGTTTCCAGCCCCCAGATTTCTGAGTCATTTGGATCACACTTTAATATGCTGCCACCAACAAGGCATTCATTAGGAACCCACTGCTTGGGGAGAGGGGTGTGGGTGTGGGTGTGTGTGTGTGTGTGTGTGTGTGTGTGTGATGCAGAAACATTTTTTTAGAGCTTCTTAACAGCTTGAAGGATATTAGACAAACACACGCTCCATACCTTACACAAAGGGAAAGGGCCCTACCCAAGGCCACAGAGTGAAAGGGTGGCAGATCAGTGAACAGACCGCCAGCCCACCACCACTCGGGTTTCTGTTGACCCCATGCCAATGGCCTGGAATGCCCTTGCTGCTTCTCTCTTCTTCTCTTACTCTCACTCTCGCCGCTCTTGGACTTAGCCCACTACCACTTCCACCAAGAAGCCATCCCAGCCTAAATTAATTTAGCTCACAGCTGTCCCAATCCCTACCCTCTGCTGCACGTACACTCCCCTTAATGCATTTACTGAGTCACTTGCTTGGCGCTAAACAAAAATGACATTAATAATTATTTTCCTTTATTTAGAGATGGCAAATAGAATTTATCTCACAGGCCAAGTGCGCACAGTTTGTACTAGCCGTCATCATGTGTGTAAGGATTATGAGGCCATATCCAAAATCAGTAGGACAAATGCGGTGATTGATTGGAGATGTCTGTCTCAGCTAAAGCAGATGGCAGCACTCACACCAGCTTTTACTCTATCCCTGTTTCAGGGTTTACTCTTCACTCTGTCGCCCCCAAAGACTAGATTCCTAAAGGCGAAACTCAGCTATACAGATCAGTCAGCTTGAGCTGTAAGAGAGGGGTTCCTCCCTCCCAGCCCCCCACCCAAATGTCAGCGCGGTGGCAAGCAGACAGTGCGGAGGGGAAAAAATGATAATCATCTCTTGCTCACATCTGTGGTGGCCCCACACAAGGGACTCCACAGCCGTCACCGCAACTAATCTGGACAACAAGCCCGAGGGGTACATAGGTATTCTCTCTCCTGTCACATGAGTAAACTGAGGCACGCGGAGGCTGAGGGACTATCCCAGGGTCATGCTACAGGAGTCGGCCAGCTCGGACCTGAACCTGGCTCACAGAATGGCAGCCATCCAGAACCGGCAGGAATCATCCAGTCCAGTCCTCCGAAGGACAAAGGACAGCCAGCCTGCCAGGTGACTCTCCCACCTGTTCTCTCATATCTCCCATGACAGGAAAATACCCAACCATCCTCGGCAGGCCAGCTTATTCCATCTGGGGGCAGTTCGGACGTTTGGGAAGCTCCTCCTCAGCCTGAGCTGGAACCTCTCCTCATGACCTCCACCCACCAGCACCACCCTCTCCAACGTCAAATATTTGCAGGTAAATCTCATGCCCTCCCTGGAACCTTGTTTCCTCTGGGTGGCCCCCTGCTACGGCCCCTACCATTTGGAAGAATACGTAGTCTAAAGTCATCTTGCTTTTTGTTCCTCTTTCTCTGAGAGCATATCTGTTTGCCCACTGTGCTGACCGAACCATCTTCCTCCCTAGTTCTAGACCTCAGACTTCTATTAATATATCCAAATGTTCAGAACTATCAGTAAGTTTTTGAGCTTCATTATGCTTCATACTATATACCCTCCCTTCCCCAAAAACCTCTCTTCTGCCAAAGTCCTGCAAAACTAGAACAAACCAGAATTACAAGCTGTCAGAGCAAGCAGGGGCTTCGAGACCCCTAGTTTAAGCCTCTCGTGCACAGATGAGGGAGCAGGGTCCTATCAGCTGTAGTGGCAAGATGGCGGAGAGCCAGACGGGGACCCTCATACCCTCCTCCCAGTCCTGGACTCTGCCCACCAAACACTAGGTAATGTTTGACTTGAAATCCTGCACCCGATTCAAGGTCAGGCAAGTGAACCTGGGTCATACTGAGAGCTGTTGACAGGCCAAGATGAGAATGTGAACCCTGTAGGCCCCAGGCCTCAGGCCACGCTTGGCTCCCTCGGCTCTCCACACAGGGCTCCTCCCCATATTAGAACCCGGGCTTGAGGCTTCGCCCTCCTGGGTGTGTGGGCTGCCAATGTTCCAACCTCACGTGGCTCTGCTCCCCAACCCCGACCCACCCCCAAACTCTGCAGCGGGCCCAGACAGGCACTCACTGTAGGTCCCTCCCCCCCACCCCGCCCAGGGCACATGGCCCTTCACCCAGATCTCCTCTCAGCTTGGGGACAGGGAAATGGTCACTCCTCTGCTGCCAGCCAGAGGGTGTTAATAAATGCCAACGGAAACGGGACAGCTCCAATGTGTAGGGCCTGGGAGCGGGCTCTAGCTACACTTTATCAAACATCATAGAGCCCCAAAGAACCAGGTCCAGCAACAGAGGGGGGCTCAGTGCATGCCCCGACCGCTCGCCTGCCCCCATGCTGTCTCCTGATCCGTTTCCTCATTTCTGGGCCTCGACAGAGCTCGCAAATGCCAGAGCCTGTCCTCCCATCACTGTAACCTCAGCTTTCGGTATACAGCAGATACTCAATAAGACCTGACGGCATGAGTGTTGTGTGGTGCCTGAGGCGATCCAGCGACACTTGGGGAAAAGGGGTACCAAAATTTGGCCTTGAGGGCAGAAGAGGCCGCCCCTCTCCCAGATGCCCCTCTCCCAGGAACACCCGTTGCTTTCCGGTTTCTGGGCACCTAAGATGCACCAGGTACTTGCACTCATCCCATGGGATCTGAGCAACCCTGATCCCTGTCTAAGAGTTGAGAGGACCGGACCACTGAGGTCAGAGAGGCTTCCTGATCTGTCTGCGGTGTGCAGCCAAGATGCAGCTGCCACAGGACTCAAAACTCAGGCCTCTCTCACGGCCATGTACCCAGTTGGCTATGATCAGATCATCACGGGCCTTCGGTGTTGTGAGAAGGAACCCGAAACTATCTCGTAGCCAACAGAAATCTAGGGAAGACCCTTCAATCTGTGACATTCAAACACTAGGTCTTGTTGGGACCAGTCCCCAAAAGACTGGTCTGCGAGCAGACTCACTGTCAAACGCAGACCCTGGACACAGGCCATGTCCCCTATGTGCTGTTGCTAGAAACTTGTGGATAATCGCTTTCCATGGATTCCCAGAAAATGGGGGAGGGGAGGTTCTGCGATCACAGTCACACTTCCCTTTTTTCAAACAAGGAAAGTGAGGCCACCAATGCCAGGTTTTGTCTGAGATTAGCCAGCCCCAGCCAGACAGTTACAGATCCAGGATGTGTGGCCTCATGTGCTGGTGGGGGAGCCTGGGAGGAAGGGGGCGGGAAGGGCTGTGACTTGCAGCAGGCAGGGTGAGCTTCATTCCGCGAGGTCCCACAAAGCTGAGCCAGGGCCCAGGGTGGGAGCCGAGACTGTAGCTCATCTATCCTAAAGAAGCCCCGGGGCAGCCCGAGCTGGCCTAAGATGGTCCCAGGCAGCCTTGGAGGTAGTGAGGGCTCTGTGACTGGGTGTGTGCAAACAGAGCCTGCTTGGTGGGATGGCAGGAGACGCAAGCACCAGCTGGTGGGTGGGCTCGATGAGACGGCCTTGAAAATCCCCTTGACCCAGCGAGCCCACAGCCCTGCTCTGAGCCTCTTCCGGCTGCCGTCAGCCAGTGGAGGCCCTTACTGGCCACTGGAAGTCCAGGTGGAGTCTTCACCTCCCGCCAAGTTGTAGGCTGGGGCAAGGGAGAGGCCAAAGTCTTCTTGCCAGGAACAAGGGACCCTCCTCACCGCTCTCCATCCCAGGGGTGCCTCCCTCCTGCCATCCCCTACAAGCACAAGGCAAGTGCCCAAAGCCCACGGATGCTGGTCCGTGCATGTGAGCAAGCTAAACACCGTGTGTGTGCTTTCAGAAGAGAGTTTTCAATCCCTGCTTCCAAGTGTTCCTTCCCCTCTTGGGAAGCTAGAGCTCTGGGAGGGGGTGGGGCGGTGCAGCCTCACGGGAGAGAGGACCAAAGAAGGCAAAAAGTGAAGATGGGGGGAGCGGGTGGGGGGGCACGTGCAGTTTCCTGAGGAGACCCAGGCTGTAAAAGGAGTGAAGAGGCCTCCATGATCCATGAGGGACGAGGCAGCCACTTAACTCTTCCCTCCCAGCGTGGGAGGGTAGCGTGGGACGGTGGTGGAATTTCCCAACACATTCCTGGGCACAGAGCCCAGCACACCCCCTCCCACTCCAGGCTGTCAGCACGACTCAGGCCAGGCCTTACTACTGAGTGTGGCCTGGCAATGGCCCAGGGTGTGGGGGGGCTTTGGGTATAATATGGGGGGCAAGAGGGGAGGCTCTGGAGACAGAGGAAATGGCCTCAGATCCCGGCTGTGCCCACCTGGGCGGCCTTGGCATGCATTTGGGGACTTACACATCTGTAAAGTGGGGAGAGAGAGAGAGTGAGTGTGTGTGTGTGTGTGTGTGTGTGTGTGTGTTTGAGATGACTGGGAAAATTACTCTAGAGCCCTGGGCACATGCTCAATGCTTGATAACTAGGAGATGAAAACAAACCACAAACTGCCTTGGCAATAATGACAACAAAAGTGAATTCAGACTGAGTCCTAGCCCTGACCCTGTTGCTTTGTTAAGACGAGTCACATCACCTTTCTGAGCCTCAGGTCCTACACCTGCACATGGGATTCAGAGCCTCCCTCTTGGCCGGCTACAAAGTGCGGCACGCCGGAAACGGTTGTTCCTGTGGTAGAGGGACAGGGCGGCGGGTGGGTTAGGAGGCAGGGGCAGGGGCGAGGCAGGAGCTACAAGGGTGTGCGCACTCGCGTGCATGCAGAGCACAGGTAGCCCAGAGCACCTCACCCCCTATCTGCTGCCAAAGGGCAAAGGTTACTGGGCTATTTCCTCACCTGAGCACCACAGTCTTGTTCAAACTTGTCTGATGACTTAGGGCTTGTAAGTGGCTGAGCGCAGATATGAATGCAGATCCAAATGCTGAAGCTATAGTCTCCCTGTGACTCTCCAGTCTGGCCTCTGGGAGCACCATTCCCAGGGCCCCTGGGTGAATTCACTGCATCCTAGGCTGCAGCATCGACCTCAGACATGATCTCAAGACCCCCTGGTCTATGGAGGCCAAGCATGGGTGGTACCACTGCCAGGGGCATTTGGGAATTCCAGGTTGGCACGATGATTTGGGGCCCTGGGATGCTAAATGTCCTGAATGCCCGGGCAGTCCTGTGCAGTGAAAAACTGTCCAGCCTAAAAAGCTTTTGACACCCCTTTTGGGAAACAATGAACATAAGCAAACTTTTTTGTGGTGCAGATGGGAAAACCAAGGCCCACAGAGGGGCAAGGATTTGCCGTGGCCACACACTAAGCTAGCAATGGGAATGAGGCAAGAGTCAGCTCCTCTCGCTCCCCGTCCAGCGCCTCTTCATGGCCTTCATCACCTATGCTCTGCTGTCTTTTCTAGAATACCCGTCTGTTAGAGAAGCGTAGAAAGAGTCAAAAAGGAAGCCAGCGACGAAGATGAACGTGAGGTGGTGGGGTCACAGCTTGGCAGGGAAGAAAGGGAGCGGTGGAGAGCAGGTGGTGCAGTCAGCGTGCTCTCACTGCTGACCACTAGGGGGCAATGTTGGCCTCAGGCAGCTTGGTTGTGTTGGAAGACCGCTAAGGGGAGGTGGTCAGGGAGGGGAAGAAAGGAGGCCTCTATTTTAACTGAGTTCTATCTCACCTGACTAACTCTCCTTATAGACCGTCTGGTGCACTTAGCACCACAACCCCCTTCAGTGCCAACTGTGGAGAGAGGTACAGGGGAGGGGAAAGGGGGCAGGGAAGAAAGGGGTCCAAAGGCAGATGCAGACCAGAAAGCCACAGCAAACCCAGGGCCCTGAGTACTTCCTGGCTCCCATCCTAGGACAGGAAGAAAAGTAGGTATCATTAGCCGAAGCCTTCAACACAAGATAGGCCCAGCTGCAAACTCAGCATCCCTTTCTAGATCTCTTAGAAAATGTTTGTCTCAAGAAAATGTTTGTCTCAAGTGCCAGCTCCAATTGATTGGGAAGACTGCCTAAAGCCCTGTTTTGGCAAAGGAATCTGTCCAGATTCAGAGGACAGAGAGTGGTGATTGATTAGTTCTGTCTGCCCCGGGCGCTGCAAGGGGAGTTTCCCCTTGTGTGACATCTCAGACATGATTTTCTTCCTTCCAGGAAGCCTCTGCAGGCCTCACTCTACTGTATCCTGCAAGCAACCTAGGCCGTGGGCAGGGCACAGATGATTGAGCCCCTTCGAAGATAAGGAATTGAAGGCCCAGGAAACTGTCTGAAGTTACAGAAATGAGTCAGTGGATGATAAGGGAGGTGAGAACCTGAGACCCCATCTGTCCTCCATTTGCTGCCATGCCCCTGCCCCTGCCCCAGAGAAGTGCATTCTCAGCTGCCTCCACACAGGGAGCCACCCCTACACACCCTTACACACCCCTCACGCACCCTTCACTGTGCACAAACATGCCCCACGAAGGAGGGAAGGGAGGCCAGTCCAGGGGAAGCCATGTCAACAATCTCATTGCCAGTGCCCACCCCGCAGCTGCCAACACAGGCCACAGCTCACCCTGCTCTCTGACCTGGGGGACAGGTCACTCAGCTGGGCCCCAGCCCCGAGTTTGACAGGAGCGAAGGTAGACGAACCACCCCAAAAGGCTATGCTGGACGGTGAGGAGCACTGGATTTGGAGTCCTCAAGTCTTAGACTGAGGTTTCAGCTCTGTCAGTCACCCACTCTGGGGCCTTGGCCAAGTCCCCCCTTCCCACCCTGGGCCTCAGTTTCCTCTCTGTTCAATGTGGACTCATGGCCTCCCAACGCCAGTCTGTGGACCAGCAGCTACACACAAAAAAACCCACACACAAGGCTTGTGAACACACATACGCCAACCCCAATACCAGACCAAGCAAATACCTGGGACGGGGCCTGAAATCCACAACTGTGAACCAGTTCCCCAGAAGACTCTGAGACCTAGGCATAGAGCCCAACCCGTGGGCCAAAGGTCCTCAGCTCTCAAACCTGCAACCTCACCCTTTAAGAGGCTCCTGGAGAATTGCAGCCATTTTCTGAGCAAGCCAACAGGGTCTAGCTACAAAGGAGAGTAAGCAGTGCAGGGCAGAGGGGAGACAGGGTGAGGCTCAGACCCTGCCCAGCAGTCAGCTCATAGGTGGGACAGGCACTCAGTCATGCATATCCCTGAACACCAGGCACCCTGAAAGTCTTGGTTTCTACAGGACAGCAGCCTGCAAGCCGAATGAACGCCTAAGTGTCAAAGCTGGCAGTCTGAGACATCATCCCCAGCCCCCCGTAGTGCTCAGCTCTGGTAATTATGGTCACGTAGGTCATGATGGGACCAGACCCCAGAGGGACGACAGCACTGGCAATCTTTCCTGAATATTTTCAGCCCCATTTTGTAGCTGAGGAAACTGGGGCTCAGTGCACACAGTTAGCAGCAACACTATGATGCCTTCTCGACCGAGTGGGGCAGGGGGCTTCGCCAGGCTCCCTGCTTCATGGCTGCTACAAGGTACCACCAAGCCCTGGACTTCCCACTGGGGCTCAGATGCCCCTATCACCCTGGCCTCTACACAAAGGGCATCGGGTCAGGCTGAAAGGGGAACCCAGGACAAAGGCCTCGTCTGCTCTCCAAACTAGTGCTAAAATAGCCAAGGCAGGCAGAGCTCGGGCTAGGGCCCTGAGGCACACCTGCAGACCCCACCTTTCTGACAGACCTAGGCTCACAGGCTGCCAGGGGGCCCCACGCAGGGCTGGGTGGGGTCCTGGGGACAGAGCACCAGCATCCTAGAGAAACACCAGGAAGGGACAGGAGAGCCTGGCACACCGGGCCCTGTCCACAGTCACCCAGTCCCAGAGACTCACCATCAAGCCAGGCAATCAGGTCTCCTCCTTCAGAAGTTCACAGCCAGCTCCCTCCTGGAAAGGCAAATCCCCCTGCTCCACCTGCTTTCAACTCCTTACCTGTCTCCAACTAGGCTAAAAGCCACCCTGCCTGGGCCACCTAAGTGGACCTCCCTGGCTGTTCAGCCTCCCGCCACCACATCTGTTAGTTCGTAGCACTCGCTCAGTGCATAAGGCACACTGATTTGGATACTTGATTATTGTCTGTCTTCCCCCCTACCTCATCCCTTTCCACGAAGGCAGGATGCCATCTTGTTCACTTGCCCAGTGCTGGCAGATGCAGGGGACTCAATAAATGCTTATTTAAGCAAGGAGTAAATCCAGTGGGGAGGCAACACGCAGAGTTGGGAGTGAGCGGTTGGTCCCAACAGCAAGGGCCAACAGAAACCCAAATGGGCAGAGATCACTCGGGGGTGGGGAGAGAAACTCAATCAGGGAAGGCTTCCTGGAAGAGGAGTTAGGCTTTGAAGAGTGAGTAGGTGTTCAACAATCATTTCATGAGAATGGAATCTCACAAAGCTGAGGGGGAGCTGCCCTTCCTAGGGAGGAGATCAGGAGGGGTCAGGCTGGAGCAGCGTAGCCTGGTGGGGAGAGTAGAAGCTGCCTCGCCCCACCCCTGCCCATGAGCCAGAGAAGGAGCCAGAGCAGTCTTCCCTCTGGTGAGCATCAACGGCTGAGAAAGATCAACTGCCAGGTTCAGTCATGCACCGGCCCCCCCAAAGCCCCGGGCAGAAACTCTGACAGGATACCAGGGGACACTGGGGGCGTCAGGCTTGGGAGGCATGGCTGTGTTTCCGCTGGAGGCTCTTTATATCAATAAAAGGCAAGTAGGTCTCAGCTGGCTATGTAAACCATCGGCAGAGCAGCTTCTGCCCCCCAACGCCATCAAAGTCTGTGTGGTCACCCCAAACACCGAGAAGCTATGGACAGAAAGCACCAGTCCAGCCAGCACTGGTAACCAGAACACCAAGTGCCACAGCCCAGCAGGAAACACCAGCCTGCAAGGAGCAGCACAGGCAGAGCCTCTACCTGCAAGGCCAGATGCCTCTGTGCTGGGACTGTCAACACGGACGCTGCCACCACCTCTTCGCAAGGTCACCGAGCCCCCCGCCCACCCCACCCCCACCGCAGTGCACCGCCCCCACCACCCAGTGACTGAAAACACAACAAAAGCCCAGGCAGGACCACGAGGCTGTGAGCCTCCACAGCCAGATCCAGTTTACCAAACAGCATGACGTCATTAGCACAAGCCTCAACAGCCGGCATGATGCAGACCCACCACTGACACTTCCCAGCGACGGCCCCGCCAAACACCCTCAGAGCGACATAGCATCCTCACCAGCCCGGCAAGCCCACAGCACGGACCTTCACCACCAAAGCCGCTCAAACACACTCAAGCCTCGCTCTCGTGCCTGTGTATCACAAGTCATGTGGCAACCCCACCCCAGGGCGGATGAGAGCAGCCCCTCGAAGGGAGGTCCACCCAATCACAGTGTGGGGTCGGCGTGCCCCCAAATCTGGTTCTCTTTTGTTTCCTGACTCCCGCTGGACGATGTCCGCCCTGACCACACTCCACGGCCACGGGGCAGAACCACAGATAGTCTGGCTTCCTACCCAGCGCTCCCTTTGGCCCCTTTGGGACCTGCCTTCTCCCCTCCTCCCCACCCCCACCCCAATTCTTGGTCACATTCTCCAGATACACCTGGCCGTCAGTCACCCTGGCTGAACTCACAGAGAGGGGCCAGCAGACCAGAAGTGTTAAGAGTTTTTTAAAAGTTCCCAGGGGCTCTGACGCTGAATCCAACCCCCTGAGAATCCCTGTGGTACACGGAGAGAGAAATGCCCCTGCAAGCCTCTGTGCCTCTGGGGTGAGATGTAGCCCCTGCTGACTCTGGTGGGCTGGGAAAGGGAAGGCCTGACATCTGGCAGAGGCTGCACCACTCCCCAGGAAAGAGACCCGAGGGGTGACCTCAGTTTCCCTGTCTGTAGAATGGGGCAGCCGTCCTAGCTTGCCCATCCCAGCCCTGCTGTATAGATGGTTCCCCAGTACCTCTTGAAGGGCCAAGTCTCCTGCGAAAACCCTGGCAGAGTAAGTCAGTAGACGATACCAGCTATGGCCCTGGGGCTTTAAGGGCCGTACAATTAGAACGGATTCGTTTGCTAGGGCAGCCATAACAAAATGCCAGCCTGGGGGCCTTAAACAACGGACGTTTATTTTCTCATAGTTCTGGGAGCCAGAAGTCCAAGACCACAGCGCCAGTAGGGCTGGTTTCTGGGGAGGACTCGGCGCATGGACAGCTTGCCTTCTCACGGTGTGCGCACAGCCTCCTCCCTGGCATCTACTGTTATCAGGATACCAGTCCAGCAGAGAGCCCAGCCTCATGACTTCATAAAGGCCCTATCCCCAAATACAGTCCTATTTGGGGTTAGGGCTTGAGTCTAATAATGGGGGGGATGGAATGAAGTCCACAACAGGGGGAAATGCTCGGTAGAGCACCCAGGGGTTCGGAGTCTGGCAGGCCTGGGCTGGAAACCTGCACCTCTCGGAGTCTGTTTCCCGTCGACAAATCTGGGATGATGGCACCTAGCCGCAGGATTGTCTAAAGATTAAAATGAAATGTAAAGCAGATGAAAGCTGGAGCCCGCTTGGAGAAACATTCAGCGGCATCGCATCGGTAGCACAAAATTGGGTGCGGTAGGGAAACTTACATCATGGAAACTGGCAAATCCTACCGTTCAGGGCTCCCCAGCCTACCCCGGAGGTGGTTGGTCCCCACTTCCCAGCACACCAGTGAACGTAAGGTACAGTAAGCCCAGGACTGTCCAGCCGGTGCTGCCAGAGAGGCAAAGAGAAAGAACAAGGAAAAAAAAATACAGCTTGCTAGGTCTTTCTATGCAAAATTGGCAGAAGAAAACACTTTTCTTACTATAATTTCTGTAGCACACAGTGCCACATAATAAGTGGTTACTCTATGCCTTTGTCTCAGTTCTTCCCCACCCTCAAAGTCTGACCTCACAGGCCCGAGACCACACCCAGCTAGTGCCTGCCTGCTCTTCAGACCAGTGCAATCAGGGCCCTTGCTCTGGGCTTGGCCTCCTACAGGGCATCGCTTTGGCCCTCCTCCAGACCCCAAATGCCCTGCCTAAATGGCGCCGAGCCTGCTCCCAGGCCGTGTGAGGCGTCTCCCCTGGATCCATCATCCACAGGACAACTGCACGGTGTGCATGGTGGGCACACACTCCTAGGCCCAAGGGGTGACGAAGCAGTGCTTGGCTATGGGGAAAAAGGCAGACGGGGCTTGGACGTACAGCTGGGGGCACCACATAAGACCCCCCGATATGTAGGCTGGGGACCTCCATTTGTACTCTTGCCTTCGCCTCAATAAACCAGCCATCCCATTTTCTTCATGGATCAAGAACAAATTTGGCAATGATGATGATCTTTCAAAGCCCAAGGTCCTCATCTCTTCCAGCATGGCCCCCATCAACCTCAACCATAGCCAACCTTCCCCTATAATAATCCTGTGTCACATTTAATACTAAGTCCTCATGACTGCTTGATATTACTCCAGGATCCCATGCCGTTCCAATAAACCCTTATATTTCCATAGCAGTTTCTGACGTTTATCTTAACGCAATCCTTGGGGGAAAAGGAAGGTGCTACTATTCCCAGTTAACAGACGGAGAAACTGAGACTTAGAGATAGTAAGTTACTAGCCGAGGTCACCCAGCAAATCACAGCCTTGACTTTGCATGGGGGCCTTCGTCTCTTCCTAACTGGATGAACAGCTTTTTTTGAGAGCAGAGATAACGTATTTCTTTGCACCTCGAGGGACTACCAGACAACAGAAATCGGCCTCCTGGAAGGGTAAGAAGGTGGTCTTTTTTTTTTTTTTCACTTGAGTCATAAGAAATTGAGTAGAATCTGACAGGTGGAGAAGGCACCTGCAGGACCTCAGCATTTCTCCCCATTAGGAAGCCAGACTCTGCAAAAGGAAGGGGGGGAGTTCCCACAACCCTGAGGGAGGAAGGAGGCTGAGGGGGAGTGTTGAGCAGGCGCAGAGCGGAGGGGGCTCTGCAGAGGATGGAGTGCATCCCTACAGCAAGCAACATCTCCCACATCCTCATCCCCTGGGAACTGTGAATGTGGTTACCTCACATGGCAAAAGGGGCTTTGCAGATAGAATTAAGCTAAGGATCTTAAGATGGGAGATTATCCTGGATTATCTGGTCTGACGTAATCACAGGGTCTTTATAAGAGGGAGGGGGGAGGGTCAGAGCCACAGAAGGTATGATGATGCAAGAAGAATAATGTGACCACAAGCCAAGGAACTCGGATAGCCTTTAGAAGCCAGAAAAGGCAAGGAAATGCATTCTGTCCTCACACCTCCGGGAAGGAACACAGCCCTGCCAAAAGCTCGACGTTAGGCCAGTGAGACCCCTTCTGGCTTCTGACCCCAAGAACTCGAAGACAGTACACGTGTATTGCGTCAAGCCATTAAGTTGGTGTGAAATTGTTAGAGCGGCCATAGAACGCTAACACGGGCCCCCATCGATGTGCAAGTACAGGAACTGAAGCCCGGGAGAAGGAAGGGGCTGCGGGTCCCTCAACTGTGGGCAAGGACCTGAGGAGAGGCAAGGTGAATTCCTCCACCCTCGATGGGCTTCTGGTCCCCGTGAGAACCCACCTGTTCTGTAGTTTCTTTTAGCCACCCAGGGGGAAGTGTGAGCTGTTATGTAGGAGAATGTGAACAAATGCTAGAAAAGTTCCAGAGAGCAGAGTTCAGCTCTGCTAAGCTGTCAGATGTCCAAAAGGAACGGGATCCCCCCGATGGGAATGAATGTTCTGTCCCCGGAGGTGCACAGATGAGTGGGTACAGCACCTTCCGGGGATGCTAAGAGAGGAGTTCTCATTTTGGGAGGAATGTCAGACCAAAGGCTATCCATAAACTCATGACTTAGGAGGGTTCTAGATCTCTAGATGTTTTACCTTGACAACAAGGCTCTAGATTCCCCTGAAGTTGTAAAATCTGACTCTCCCCCTCTTCGATAAAGTCTAAGACCCCACACCATCTCTCCACACAACCACAAGGCTTTCTGGTGTCCCATGGACGCAGAGAGAATAGCAGGAAGAAGACTCTTCCCTTGGGAGCCCTGAATAAGCCATCATTTCTAAACAATTATTTTATTATCAGGGAATCTTCCCAGCCGGCCTCACCCAGACACATCTCCCGAAGCAGGGGAAAAAGCTGGAGGTACAGGATTGCATCCTTGGGCTTTTGAACCTCTCTGCACAAACACCCTCTCAGGTCCCAGCCCACTGCCATGAACTTTACACCCCAGCCCACACCCTTCCCTGCCAGCCAAGCCAGCGTGGGAAACAGGCAGAGGCGTCCAACTTTACAGAAAGAAGCCTGTTGTTGCCTAGCGTGGGGCTGACTTCCTCCCCTGGCCCAGGAGGATATCCTTGCGGGGGGCCAGGGAGTTGCCAGGACAGCTCTCCACCCACTCAATGTGGGGACCGGTCCTCATCACATCAGATCTGCCAGGGCCGCACCACCAGCCAAACGGACTTGGAAAGAAACACACTGGTTTTGTTTCCTCCTCACACTCCTGCCACCTCCCTGCTGATTGTGGGCGGGTTCCACACTCAGGTTCTCAAAGTGCAAGCGGAAAACGGGCTTCTCTCTCAGAGCCGCTCAGAACATCCACCTTCTCGAAGAGGCCAGCCACCTGATGAGGGGGCAGGGGGAAGCCGAACAGATCATTCTATCATCTCACATCTGCCTTCAGTGGGCTCCAGTGAAATCATGACGGGTATTCTGTAAAGCACATGGGCAGGACTATAGGATATAAACCCAGGTGCTGGGGTGACATACTGTTTCCTGAGGTCAGCTGCAGGCAGAAACCAAGAACACAACCCACTGACTTCTGTAGGGTCCAGGAACACGACAGATACTTGGCCTAGCCTTGGTTGACAGACAGTAAGAAGGTTAAGATCACACACAGGCTTTGGAATCAGACTGCCTTGTTCAAATACCAGCTCTGCTATACATGGGCTATGTGCTGTCAAGCAAGTTACTCGGTTACTTCTGAGCCTCAGTTTCCCCTTTTGAAAAACAGTACTAAAAATGTTGATCTCGCCATGTAGAACAGACTACGAAGGATGTATGCAAAGTGCTAATCAAGTTGCCTGGCCTGTTAGGGAAGCGCTTAATAAGTGGTACCTTTCAGTATACGGATTAGTGGATCTTTAAGTTTCTGCCAGGTCTGGTATTCTATAGTTAACCTGGGAAAGATACCTTAGCCCATCCTTCTTGGTTACCCTGTAACCTTAATGAATTTAGATTCTCCAGCTGATCTCCTTCTTTCAGCCAACCCCTTTCAAGACAAAAACAAAATATAATAATAACAATAATAATAAATACTTTTTTAAATTAAAAAAAAACTGAACCTGCAATTTGGGTAAATGGCCACAAGGTGGCAGATCTCTCAATGGCAAGGTCTACTCTAAGGCCCAAACTCTGTCTAAGACAATGATTCCGAGGTAAGGTTCTGCCCATGTAACGCAGATTAGTAATCATGAAATTTCTTCAAGCATTCATTAAAAAAAATCTTAATTAAAATAACAACCTTAAATATATCCAGCAATTTCTTGGTAGATACTGCCAGGTGCTTAATCTCATTTAATCCTAAAAACAATCCTTAGAAGCTGGCATTATTACTGGCACTTTTGGAAATCTTTTGGAAATAAAGAATGAAAGGCTCAGAGGGGTTCAGTGACATGCCCAAGGCCACACCACCTGTATCTCTTAAAGAAAGGAATTCAGGTAAGAAAGAGCACCTCTTCCCTCCTTCCCTGAGGGTTTGCCCTCCGCTCTGGGTGGCTCCAATCCCAAGTGCCCGAGGCAAGCAGCTCCTCTGGCCTTCGTGGTTTACCATTTATCAAACAAGATGCCGGTGGGCTGCCTCAGTGCCTTCCAGAAGGGAAGCACCACAGACCAGGCTGATGTGAGGCTTCCCATATCTGTCCTTCCCTAGTCCAAAGGAGGTCTTCTCTTAATTTAATCAATAGAGGTGGAAAAAGCAAGCTCTTCCCTCCTTTCTGTGCAGAGGATTCCTTTGCCTTAAAAAGAAATTTCTGGATTATCTCAGGGAATGCCCTTAATACCTCCCTACCTCTTGAATCGAGATTTGACTTGGTTACCTTCTATCAGATCCTGGAGGGAAACTCCCTCGCCTGCATTCTGGCTATCAGTAACGTGAGTCCACCATTCAGCAACACCGCCCCCGCTCCCCGCCCCGCACTTTCTCATGCCCCCTCCCCCAGCACCCCCTGAAGCCACCCTTCCGGTGGGGGGAGACATAATAAGCAGTGAATGCGTTAAGTGAGTTAGACATCATCCTGAAGCAGTGAAGGAGACCAGCAGGGTGATGTGGCTGAGTCAGGGGTGCATAGGGACGGCCCGGCAAGGCCTCTCTCGGGGGTGTTAGAGCCAAGTCTGAAGGAAACTGGACTCAAACTGTTTCTGGCCTATTAAGGAAGAGCTTAATAAAGTGGTACCTTTCAGTATACAGACTAGTGGATCGTTAAGTTTCTGCCAGGTCTGGTATTCTGTAGTTAACCTGGGAAAGATACCTTAGCCCATCCTTCTTGGTTACCCTGTAACCCTATGAATTTAGGTTTTCTAGCTGATCTTCTTTCAGCCAACCCCTTTCAAGCCAAAAACAAAATATAATTATAATAAATATTTTTTTTTAATTAAAAAAAAAAAAACCTGGGGGCTCCTGGGTGGCTTAGTTGGTTAAGCTTCTACCTTTGGCTCAGGCTCAGGTCAAGATCTCAGGGTTCTGAGATCCAGCCAGGCATGAGGCTTCCTGCTAGGGGTAGGGGGAAGGGGGAGTCTGCTTCTCCCTTTCCTTCTGTGTGTGCAGGCACACTCTTTTTAAAAATTAATTCATTCATTAATTAACGCCCTGAACCAACCGGACCTCCCAGGGCAGAGCAGCTCCACTTTCTCAAGCTATCTGTCCAGTGGCAGCCTCACGTGCCTGGGCTACCACATGCACAGCATGTGCCCTCCATGCCAGACAGCGGAGACTGACCTGAGCCCATCACTGGACAGGCTCTAGGCAGCTCTTCCAGCCACCATATGGCACAGATCAGCAGCGGGTACGGCACTGTCCTTCCCATCTTCTCAGTCACAGAGCTAAGGGCATCCTAGCCTAGACCCCAGCCCCCACATCTTTGGTCTGAGCCCATTGTGCACCATCGGACTGGAAGTGGCCTAAGCTCAGGTCCCGGAGGAAAGCCCCTAAGTAGCTCCAATCTGCCCAGTCCCTCCTTCTCTGCACCATCCTTGGGAAGCAGCCCACCCAGAAAGGAAGGAGGGGCCTGAGTGCGTAGACTGTACCCTCTGCCCTAAGAGGAGCCCACCCTCAGGGCTCAGAGGTCAGCCTGAGTCAAATCTGCCGGTCATTAGTGCAGTGCAGCCTAGAGAGCTAGGTTCCCACACCAGCTGCCTGAGTCTCACCTTATCTTTGTACCTCTCTACTATTTCTTACCTTGTTTGTCTTTAAATCCACTCATTTGTTTCCTCCTTAGGTTTATCCTTAGCAATATGTTATATGCACGGGCTATATTTTCTCAAATGAGCACTTAAGTACCTATTAAAATAACTCGATTCACTTGCCACCCAAATCACCAAGCTGACCACCCATGCCACACTTTCAGACTCTGAGTTCACTCGTTCACATGCATGTCCCGGCCTCCTGCCCTTGCTGGCCTCGGTTCCTCCCCTGGAAAATTCTGACCAGTAGCATGTGAGGTCTTTGCAACCCAACGCCTGGTCTCCCTGGGCCTGGCCCACCTTTACTGGCCAAGGATCACATCACCCTTGAACAGGAGCCCGTCTTGATTCCACCACGAATTCACAGGTTCCACATCTCTAGCGCATTCCCACCAGCCCTCTCCAGCTTCCATGTTTGACCCAGCCTCCTCTATAGGGCCTTCATCTCTCGGGGTCCTCCCTCCTCGCTCGTCTCCCCACAAACCCTGCTCCTGTGTGTGCACGTCCCGCCGGCCCTGCGTCCAGCTGAGCCCCCCACTGCCACTCCGCTCCCGATCCCCACTCCCCTGGCCCCTAGTGCTTCCTCCCACCCTGGTCCCCTCTGCCAGCTGACCAGTAAGTGGAAGTGTGGGGGTGCTTCTCTGGACTTCAGTTTCCCTGTCTGCACCAATGAAGGTGGAAGGACTCAAACAGAAGCTCTTAGTTCAGGCCTGTATGTGGCATTCAGGGTCCATGAAATCACATGCCAACCTTTCTGTGTTTTGACTTTCTCATATAAAGGACGAAGGGGGGCCCCGGCCAAAAAAGCCCCAGGCGTAGTCTCTGAAAGCCTTCTGGTTCTCACTCACACACTCAGAATCCTCATACTCAGGACCCAAAGCACAATGGGCCTCAAGAAGAGACTTAAAGCACCCTCCCCTCTCCCTGAACTCCACCCTTCATGACCAACATCCCCTGCCACAAGAAAAGAGAATCACACGAAGTGTTCGAGGCCTTCCAGTCAACGTAAGAGCCAAAGTGAGTTATCTTTAATAGAAGAAAAAAGGCAAAGTTCAAGAGTCACCCCAGGACCTGGGGCCACACGGAGCTCTCAACTCCACTGTGCTCCCCCCAAGAACCCAAGGGAACTGCAGGACGAGGGCCAAGGGGGGGGGGGGGGGGGGGGAGAGGCTGCAGGGCCAGGGAGAGGGAGGGCCAGAAGGCAGTCCACCTCTCAGAGCAACCCCAGGGGCTTGGGGGAGAGTCCACGGGGAGAGACAGAGGACAAAAGAAATAGATTCGGCTCCAGGGCCCACCCACACATCACCAACACTGTCCCCCAAACAAAAAAGGGGCCCCCGAAGACAATAAGCACCCGTCCTTCCACATGTGCAAGCAGCAGGCAGAAGATCCAAGCCCTGCCTGGGAGGATGCTGGGTAAGATGCCCTCTAAAATCTCACCCATTGGGGCGCCTGGGTGGCTCAGCTGGTTAAGCGTCTGCCTTCAGCTCAGGTCATCTCAGGGTCCTGGGACAGAGCCCCCTGTCACCATGTCTGGCTCCCTCATCAGCGGGGAGTCTGCTTCTCCCTCTCCCTCTGTTCCTCCCCACCCTCCCCTGCTCACGCATTGGCTTTCTCTCTCTCTTGTCAAATAAAAGTCTTTAAAATCAGTCAGTCAGTCCAATCAAATCAAATCTCTTCCATTCCTGAGAGCCTTGGATTCTTCCTCAGGACAAAAGCGAAGCCTGGGGCCTGGGAAGGCAGGGAAGCCGCCTCTGTTGGTGAGTCGGGCCAGGGTCCAAAGGGATGCGTGCAGGGGCCACCACCGGGGCCTCCAGGCATAAGTCACCCCACTGCCCAGGGTTGTCACTGCCCCTGCCTTTTACCCTGGCGCCCCCCGCTCACAGAAGTCCTCATGGGAACCCAGGGAGGACAAGGGTCTGGCCAGAGTCAGGATGTGAGGCAGACTGAGCTAGGGAGGGAGCAGCAGGGTAGAGGCAGAAATCCTCGTTGTGTGAGCAAACCCGAGTGCTCATGGGGGCAGACACTGAGCTCTGTTCTTTAAGCGTATGTTATCTCTGAGCTTCACCGTGCCCTGACGAGGATGGTACCACTGGCATGTGTCCGCCGCTGTCCCCAGGATAACGTGAGAGGCCAGTGGGGACCCACAGCCTGTCGAGTTCGTGAGCCACAGAAGCAGGATTGGACCCCGAGCAGTCCCTCCCAGGCCCACAGACCAGAGCAGTGCTGTGGAGCGTGAGGGTGGGCTGGACGCCCCGCCAGCATCGGTCCCTAACAAATTCACCCAGATGCCCTGAGCTGCTTTAATAACCAGAGCAGTGGGAAGAATGCCCAGCTCCAGAAGCTTCTCCCTACCCGCCCCCCAGTTCAGGGCATGAGCCTCTTCTTTCACCTTTACTTCAAGGATGGGCTTTCAGGATCTCCTGGAATGCTCAGTGCGCACTGTGGGACCAGGTCAAATGGAATCCTCTTGTACCTCAGGGCAAATTCCCGAAATGACTCCACTGCTCCTCATGGCAAGGGGCAACCAGGCGGAGCAGGCCTCGGTCCCTCTCTTACTTGTGTGGTAGGTCCATTCTGTACCCTTGCTGCCATGGCCATGACAGACAATGGCCACGAAGCTGGAGATGACCACGGCTGCTGCAGATACATTGGGTCCATTTATTATCATTTCATCCTTGCACCCTTTTGAAACCAGGGTAGAAGGCTCAGAAAGGCCAGGCAACTTGCCTAAGGTCACACAGCAAAGTCCATTGGCAGCATCTTCCAACCCAGCTACCACTGGCTGGCATTCAATGCCAAGGCCCTCCTCTGGCTGCTAGGGCTCCACTGTTAGGGTACCCCAAGCTTAAGTTCCACCTCCAGCAAGTCTTCCCAGGGATTGCAGCCCAGAGCCTTCTGCCATCTACACTGTGCTCTTTCCCTCACTGGGCTCATCAGCCTCGACCAGCCAACAGTCTGCAGCTTGCTGGTCAATGCGGTCCGCTTGCTCACAGCTATGTCCAGGGAGCTGAGCACAGGGCCTGGCACGGCTTATGCTGAAGCAGTGAACCAGTGGATACCCCTACTGGGTCCCTGACCGTGGCAGCCTCTCTAGCGTGGTGTGTGTGCCAGTTCTTTGTCCCCCCACAGCTCCTTGCATGTAATAGATGCGCCGTCCCAGCGGATGGAGGAGCCTAAAATGGAAGATATGGTAGGAAACTCCTGGGTTCAAATCCCAGCTCTGCTACTAACCTACTGCCTGACTCAGACAGCTCAGTCTCTTGGAGCCTCAACATGCGGGGCTGGTGTGGGTGGCCCTGGCTTTGGGGGGCTCCTGCAAGGCCAGGCCCTTCACCAGTTCCCAAGGAGCAGCCTAGCATCTCCCCACACTGCTGCTGGAAGCATGCCTGGTGGCGGATGTGGGTTATTCTTAACCAAATGCACTTCCTCTAGTTTGTGAGGGCAAGGGGAGGAGCGGGAGCTCCATCCTTACACTGAACTTCCCTTTCTATGCTGCTCAAGTTCAACTCTGCTCAGCAGCCGTTCAGGGCAGGTGACTTCACTCTCCATGTCCAGCTCCTGGCCACCAAGGCCTCCTCCCTCCTTGCCCGCTCCCCGTAGCAGCTGTGCTCAGGCATACACCGGGCACCAGGACACGGCCACCAACAGGGAGAGGCAGCTGTTTTTCCCTTTGACAAAGAAACAAAAGAGACAAACAGAACTCAATCACCTGCCTGAAGTTGTGAATAAAACCTAACTGGCTCTCTAAGAGAGGACAAGCCGCAAAACAGAATCTCGAGCTACATCCATGGGGAACGTTACCCTGCTGTCATCAAAACGGTGAGTTAAAAAATTTAAGGCCATGGAAAACACCTTCTATAAACCTTCATAAAGATTAATAAGACCTTAATGAAAATACATTATCCAATATAATGCTAAGTGAAAAAGTCACAAAGACAGTAGGACCTGATTTTTTTTTTTAAAGGAAAAATGTATAGGGGAAGAAAGAAAAAAGAAATGTTCATGGTGGTCACTTCTAGACAGTGAAATTAGGCAGGGTTTCTATTTCCTTTTGGAGGGTGTGTCTATTTCTGTAATTTTCTTCAATAAAGATTTTATTCCTTTGTAATAAAAAGGTTTACATAAATTTTTATTTTATATTTAAAAAACAAAGCAGGAGGGACTCCTGGGTGGCTCAGTCAGTTAAGCATCTGCCTTTGGCTCAGGTCATGATCCTGGGGTCCTGAGATCGAGTCCTGCATGGGGCTCCTTGCTCAGCGGGGAGCCTGCTTCTCCCTCTGTCTGCTGTTCCCCCTGCTTGTGTGAGTCTCTTTCTCTGACAAATAAACAAATAAAATACCTTAAAAATAAATAAATAAAATTAAAAACAAAGCAGGAAAAGTCACCCTTATGTGAACCCAAAGGAACTGTGAATGTATAAAATTAATGGCCAATTCTTTAAATTAATTATATCTGCTTTGGGTAAAAACTAGAAGTCAAATGCAAAAAAATGTATAATTCTTAAATAGTTGGTGAATTTTTTTTTTAAAGCAGGATATAAACTCATAGTAGAAACACAAGACACCGTTGAACCTGGAAGGAAGGCCCAACTCCATGGGCAGAACCGGCCTGTGGTCATCTTGGAACCTCACGGCAATGAGCTCCCAAAAGGCAGCACCTGCCCCGGGCATAGGCACACAGGAAGATCCCACATGGATTCAGATCCCCCGGCAAGGTCCCACTGCTTGTCTTTGGAGGTATATTTCACAAGAGTAACTGACATGCAGCTTCAGTGACAAGTGTCATCATAATGATGCTGAGGATGTGTGCAATGCACGGGTCGGCTTCCTTCTCATCCCCGTGGACTCTAAGCTCTAAGACAGTGGGGAGTCTGTCCTGTTGAGACTGTGCCCCTAGCACCCAACGCAGAGCCTGACGTGGACTATGGCTCCATAATGAATAAATAAACAAAGGAACAAATGCATGACTGATTAGGTGGATGAGTGAATGGATGAATAAGTGAATTTTGACCTAGAACAAGGGCAGGATTACCTGGCCAGACAGAGTCCACCCACAGAGATATAGCCAGGAGCTGGCTGAGTGACCTTCAGCCTTACCATGGGCTGTACCCTCACATGGCCATTATGCAGCAGCTCTGTCCCCGACAGTAGCTGGTGATGACCACAGAGGGTACACGTGTAGGATGGGGGATGAGGGTCATGGTCTAAGGGGGCGAGAAGGAAAAGAGGTCCCCACCACCCAGGCTGTTGCTAGGAGAGATTAATCCAGGACAGAAAATACCCCAAGCTGCCCACCTGGCCTTTGTCTAGAACATAAACTCCCAGGGAACCAGGACGCCCTCCCAGAGCAGCGGCGTCCCTGGGGAGTCCAGAGCCTCCATGGTATTTATTCCCTGTCACTTTGGCTCTGTTACCAGTGGCTCCGGCCAGCCCAGCCCCCGGTCTAGCCCTCCTGGTTTCTCTGCACCGTGACCCTACCCTGGCCCCAGATATTCCAATTCTAGGAACCTCCCTCTTAGGAAGCAACCCAATTAGCTCCCCGACCTCAGCTCTCTGCGCAGCCGGGCGTTAAATCGCAGATCCAAGAGTGGAAATTGACTTTGCCGACGGTGGCTGTGGGTGCTGACACCATTAGGTGGGGAGCCGGTGAGGAAGTCCTTGTCTGTTAGGAGGGCCTGCCAGGGCTGCTCTGAATCCAGGATTGCCTCGATTCTGCCACTTCCAAAGGCCTTGCGGATTCTACTGGTTCCAAACAAATACTGAGGCTCGACCACAGTCTAAAATGCATTTGCTCACTCACCGCACCCAGCCGGACGTGGCCATCCCCTCTGGTATAAATCAGCCTCACCGCCTGCTCTGAAAAGATGCTCAAACACGCCAGTTCTCTTTATACGACCTCCCCTTGGAGACTGTTTGCACCGGCAGTGGGTGCATTCTGGGACTGACAAGCCCTTGCTGACCCCACTGCCTAGAACATCTTTTTTCCCAGAAACCTGCTTTCTTTCTGATTTCTCAGCCTCGGCATGAATGTCACTGCAGAGGAGCTTCGAGACTACCCTTTCCACCGTAGCTCACACACCCCCACTGGATGTCCTTGCCTTACTGCTTCTCTTCTCGGGGCTCATAGCGAGCTGAAATCACCTCGTTTGTTTCTTGCCACCCTATGCCAGCTCCCGGTGGGCAGGACTGAGCTCGCTGCTGTGTCCCCAGACCCAAGCCCGGTGGCCGGCACGCAGGAAATGTACTTAAATAGGGGCTGGATGAGAGGGAAGATTCCCATGGCCCAACGATGAATGGAGCAGAGACCCAGGCTGAGGGGTCAGGAAGCCAGGGTTGGTGGGACGTCAAACAAGCCACTGGACCACAGGGCTTCAGCCCCCAGCCCTTGTGAGGGGATGAGGGTGGCAGGCTGAGTCAAGTTCCCTAAAGTTATGGAAAAAGAGCATCTCACAGGAAGTAAGTCATCCGCAGAGTCTACAGGAGCAGGGAAAATCCCCGGATCCCCTCACAGCATGTGTCCTAGAGCTCCTAGACAGAGGCCAGGCAGAGTCTATGGACACTGACCAGACTGTGCTGTTGTTACTACGACCGAGAACAACAATCAGCATAAGCAAGAATCTGGGACACAAGCTCCCGGAGGGCAGTGACCCTGCTTCTTTCCTGCTCTGATCCCAACATCTGGGCCAGTGCCCGCCACATCCAGGCACTTCAGTAAGTCCTTTTTTCGTAACTGATTTATAAATGCCTCCTACGTGATAAGCACTTTGTATTCAAATGTCCACAAATTCTTCAAATCAAAGCTTTGCAGCTAAGGACTCCGATGATTACCTCAGAGAGGTGAAGTAAGAGGCCCCACCAGCAAGGCAGGGCAGAGCAAGGCCTTGAACCACGGGTGTCCGGCGTCAGAGCCTGGCCCCGATTCCCTGGCCGCCTCGCCTCCTGCAAAGCCAAACAACGATAATGACACCATTTACCAAGTCCCATCATGCGCCAGATGGGCAGGGCTCTACCACCGCAGTCTCAGTAATCCCTCTGCAGAGAAAGTTAACGGCGGCCCCAAAAAGGTGAAGTCACCTGGTGTAGGGGCTGCAGCGAAGAGCTGGCAGAACCTGGGTCCGATCTAGGTATTTTTCAGTTCTCAAGTATAGCCTCTTCAGGTTCAGCCACACTGCATTCCCACGGAAGTCAGGATAATTTATTATAAAAATCAGAATGCTCTTGAATAAACCACATATTGCCCGTGGCTCCTCGTACTGCAAGACAACCCGGGACCCCACTCCCAGTCAGGCCCACCTCTGCCTTCTGACTCTGGCCGGTCCATTCTCCCCGGCCCTCCCTTCCCCACCTGTTTAACCAGACGACTCGCCTCTAAAGTTTTAGGAATCTAAACTCTTTTATCACTCACTTGAAACTAAGTGAATATTAACACAGGATTGTGTTTTTATGGCTTTCCATGGTTTATGAAACACTTTTACATTGATTATCTCATCCATCCAACAACCCTGTTGTACAACTAACATCCTCCCTTACAGACTAAGAAACAGCCACTCAGAGAGTTTAAGCGACTCGGTCAAGGTCACACAGTGGGAAAGTAGCAGGACCAGAGTCTGGATCCCAACTCTACTCCAGTGGGCTTTCTCCTCCAACCAGGCTGCCGAAGGGAGGTTGGAGCCCAAGAAGACCCCAGGGTATTGTGAGGCAAAGTGAGGGAAAACAAGCATACCCACATAAATCAAGAAGAAAAAAATTAACAACACAATAGGCAGTTCTTTGGAGAGGAAACACAAGCGACTCTTAACCAAGAGAGAAAGTTGGCAATTAAAACTCCAAAGAAACACCAGGTTAGCAAAGATCAAAAAAGTTTAAGGCCATGCATGCTGGTGGAGGTGTGAGGAAACAAGCATTTCTTATTCATCTCTGTGGGAATATAAAACTGATAAAATTTCATGAAAGGGAATGTGGCAATGGCCATCAAAATTTTAAATGCATTCACCCTTTAACCGAGCGACTGCCCTTGGGAGGTAGTTTTCCCACACATCCATCACACACGTGCAAAATGACGCTTGCACAAAGATGCTCCCCGCAGACTAGCACAGCACTAAATTAGAAATACTTTAAATGCTCAACAGAGAACTGGTTAAACCAACTACAATCAAGCCAAAAAAGGAAGTAGATCTTTTTTAAAACACTAATATGAAATGATCGTCAGGATCCATTATTAAATGGAAGAAAGCAAGCTGCCCCGCGATGTTCTTAGCTTGCTATCATGGGTGCAAAAAAATGAAGGCAGGAAGCGACACCCTATATATGCTGGTGTCGGCATGGTTTCTCTCTGGAAGAACATGGTAGAAATTGGTAGTGGGGTTCCTCAGGGGATAGGAACACAAAGATGGGAGAGATGACTTCCATCTGTAACTTTGACAATTATTACCTTTTCAAAAGAAATACAAAAGCATGTCTATTGTCTCTTTCCCACTGAACAGGTGCTGTATGTTGAAATGAAAATGAAACTTGTCAAGTACGAAATGAACTTGTCAAGTAGCTGGATCTTCCAGTCTTCCAGGGGCCTGCTCCGAGTGACCTCCCTCCACCCCCAATCTCTTCCCCTTGCATGGGCTCCAACTGCAGCCTGAATCACAGGGGGATCAGTTAACACTTCAAACAGCCCAGCTGAGTAATAAATTCTAAATCAGGAAGGCTGGGTTGGAGTATCTTTCCTACCAGCAAGGGTGTGAATCGTGCTCCGTTCATATTAACAAATGTATGTATAGACCAACGCAGCACACATTGTGTGGACCAAGAGCCAAACCTCAGGAGTGATCAGATCTTGGGGTATAATAGCTCTTGGTCATGTGAAATACTTGGAGGTGATCAGATATTGTCCAAACCTGATACCGTCTGGAGTTAAAGTAATAGCAGTTGCTGTGGCAGCCTTCTACTGTTTATGACTCTACCACTTGCAAGTAGCTTTGAAATCCATGATCTGTGCATTTTCACAGCAATGCAGGGATTGTTCCCATTTATGAAAGGCTGAAAGAGGTCACATGGTGGGCGACAGTCACACCAGACCTGGAGCTGAGGTTCTCTCCCTCTCAAGGTCACAGGCAGAAATCAGCTCACAGCCAGCTGAAAGGCAGGGAGAGTGTGCCCAAGGAGGGCAGCTTGGCTGGAGGTGAAACCCTACAATGTTACTTTAAAGGGGGGAAAAAAAAAAGGTACTGCTTTTGACTGGTTATTTCTGGGTGCTGGGATTACTTTTTTTTTCTCTTTTACCTATTTGTATTCCCTCAAGTTTCAATAAATTAATACCTGCTGCTTATTAAGAAAATACAATTTATATGAAAATAAAACAGACAATCTCGTATTCAGTTGAAAGGCATTTGAACACACCAAACTGCTAAGACTGGTTGTTTCTTTCTTTTTTTTTTTTTAAAGATTTTATTTATTTACTTGAGAGCGAGAATGAGAGAGAGAGAGCACATGAGAGGCGGGAGGGTCAGAGGGAGAAGCAGACTCCCTGCTGAGCAGGGAGCCCGATGCGGGACTCGATTCCAGGACTCCAGGATCATGACCTGAGCCGAAGGCAGTCGCTTAACCAACTGAGCCACCCAGGCGCCCCTGGTTGTTTCTTAAGAGATTACAGAATGAGGGTGACTTCATTTTCTTCTGACGAGTTAGTTCCAAATGTTGGAAATTTTTTAAATATTACTTTTTAAAAAATTCTTAGTAAAAAAATGTTAATGTTCATTTAAATATATATATACACACATATAACATCTGTTGACCCAACAACCAAAATGTAAAATGAAAAAAAGGAATTTAAGGCAAGAAGTTATCTCTTCAAAACATTTTGGGGTTAACAGCAAATTATGGAGCAACTAAATAAGAGTCTGAGTTATAGTAATATAAAACCGTTGTTTTCGGGCGCCTGGGTGGCTCAGTTGGTTAGGCGACTGCCTTCGGCTCAGGTCATGAATCTGGAGTCCCGGGATCGAGTCCCACATCGGGCTCCCTGCTCGGCGGGGAGTCTGCTTCTCCCTCTGACCCTCTTCCCTCTCGTGCTCTCTCTCCATTCTCACTCTCTCAAATAAATAAATAAAATCTTTAAAAAAAATTGTTTTCAATCTCATAATCTTTAGCTTCCTTTATAACCCGAAAAAAACGGCTTTTAAATTAACTTGCTCTGTGAGGCTCAGAAGAGAGCTGCCCCTGGATGTAGGCAGATCCAGACTCCCAGGCTGAAGCGGGCCAAGCTGCCGGCGCAGGCAACGAGCGTATGCACATGGCCCTGCCCGTCAGGCCCGCGGTCACCTAATCCATGCGGCTGCAAAATCCAGCAGCTGGTGAGGGTTTGAGGGGGTTGGGTGGCTCTGGTGTTGAATTGCCTATTGGCCACATGATTCGGTTAGTGTGGTCGCTCTTTTTCCACTTGATGTGAGCTTTCCTTAAATAATTGCAGACCTCATGGTGGAGCCGGCAGGAGCTCTGGGTGAGAGACACCAGGGCTCAGGACCCAAGGATGGCATCTGAGCCTCAAAGAGCACCCATGGCCACGTCTGCAGACCCCCACAGTATCTCAGAACTCACCGGCACCTTCCCTCCCCGCTAAAATATTTCTTAACTGAAACCAAGAGAACTAAAAGACAGGTTTATAGATTACAAAATCATTCAAGATGGATAAAACAGTACTGTGGAAAAAAGGAAGAAATCAACTTTAGATATAATCTATCGGGTAAAGGATTTTGAATAATTTGCTCCTTTAAAAAAAAAAAAAAAAACCTGGCCCTAAGTTCCTTAATTTTTCGCCCAATCTTTCCACCCCCATGAGTGACTTAGCCCAATGTTCCGTGATTCACCAGGGAGGTTGGAAATCGGGGATTCTCTTGCCTAGAGTTCCTCCTCCTCTGCCTTCTCCTTCCAAACCCACTCATTTAAGGCACATGATCCCATGATAAATTTCTTCCAACTTGCAGTTCAAAGAGAAGTCAGCACCTGTCACCAGGAAAGGGGACACAAGCTGGGAAGTTAAGAACCTGCAACAGGCTCTGCTCACTGGATGTAGGGAATCATGTTGCCCACCTGAGCTGTGACAGTTGCCTGGCTCCATCTGTGTCCAGGAACGAACCTTCTCCCTCTCTCTCCAGTACCTGGCAGTTCCACCCCAAGCAGAATTGGTAAGACAGCCCCCACAGTAGAAAAATAATGAGTCACAGCATGGCAGAGATGAGAGAGATGGGGAAACTCACAGCCCGGAGAGGGGGCCAAACTTGCCCAAGTCACATGGCAAAGAGCAGCAGGCAGGGATGGAACCCAAGACCTTCTTCCAAGTACAATGCTGTCACCAGGGCACCTGATCTCCAGTACAGCTACAAACTTCTCCCTGCCCCCCCATATATGTATGTATATATGTGTGTATATATATAATTTTTTTAATTAAAAAATTTTTTTAAATATATATGATTTTTTTTAAAGATTTTCATTTATTTATTTGACAGAGACAGAGCGAGAGCAGGAACACAAGCAGGGGGAGTGGGAGAGGGAGAAGCAGGCTTCCCGCTGAGCAGGGAGCCCGATGCGGGGCTCGATCCCAGGACGCTGGGATCATGACCTGAGCCAAAGGCAGACGCTTAACAACTGAGCCACCCAGGCGCCCTATATAATTTTTTTTTAAAGTAGGCTTCATGCCCAGCGTGGGGCCCAACGTGGGACTTGAACTCACAACCCAGAGATCAAAACCTGAGCTAAGATCAGGAGTCAAACCCTTAATCGACTGAGCCACCCAGGTGCCTGTACAAACCTCTCCAAACAACTATCTTCCTTAACTCTAATTTAGAGGAATCAGTGGAAATTACACTTTTCTGGGGGAGTTGCAGCTATTGCAAAATTGTACCACGGAAGGATGTTGCAACTCCAAGAAGACTGGGGATCACTGCTCCAAGGAGAATTCAAAATAATCCTGGGAACTCAGTCTAAGACAAGGCACAGACAGGAAGCACTGAGAGGCCCTTTCCAAAACCATCCCATCCCGACCAGGTGGGTCTTGTGGCCCCCAGAGTCCACTTCCCCCAGGGGTCCCCTTCCCAAGGAAGTCCCCTTGGCAAGTCCCCTTCCTGCCAAGTTCCTGCAATGGTGACCTTATTGGGCAAGACATTTCAACATCCCTGGCCTCAAGTTCTTAATCTGTAAAATGGAAACGAAAACCCTCCTGAGGGGACATGGATTACAGATGTGAAATGCACTGAGAATTTCACAGTAATATGCTCAAAGGGGTAACAGCAGTGGTAAGAGGAGTAACAATAATTATTACTATAGCAATACCTATCATTATCATCATTCAATCTATTTAAGGTTTACTCTGTAAAGTTACCAATCTTCTCCCTGTCCAGCAAGTACCTGGTGGGTATGTGGGGCCTGGCCCCACCACAACGGGGACGGCTGCTTTTATTGGGCAAAGGCCTCTGGTCAGGGCTGCAGGTGAGAAGCTGTGCCCCAGCCTCGTGCCTCCGCTCCATGCCTAGGGCCTGCACACCTGCACAGTCCACAGGGTGATCCCACTCAACCCTCCTGCCATGAGGCCCTGGTCGCCCTCCCCATGCCCTTCCCACACCCTCCCCACGCCCCTGAGCAGCCTCCAGCTAGCTTCCCAGGCTGGAAGTCTCAGGGCTCCTACGTGTATCTGTTCCAGACTCCTGGACCATCCCGTATGTTCCTCACCCTCACAGGAGTCCTCTGGCTCGTGCAGAGGGAGCTCCTGTCTCCCCCGAGTCACTCGCTGATCATTCACCAGCCACAGGACGTGCTGGGCCTTATGACAGGCTGGTCTCTCCCTGGGATGCCCTTCCCCACCGTGTCGGCCAGCTCCAGCTCACCCCTCCGCACTCCGTCTGCTACACAGGCTGTCTGGACACTCCCACTGCACTGGCCACCCTCCACGGCCATCTGCAGATCAGTGCTTCCCAGGCCAAGGAGCCAAGCTCATGCAAACCCGTGATCCTAGCTTCCCACACAGAGGGAGTGATTGCTGCACAGGTAGAAAAAGGGAGGCATCAAATGATAACCTACAGTCTGTAATTCCTGGGGTCTTCCCGTTTCCTCTACCAATCTGTCACCAAACCAAGCAGTCACTGATCATCATTACTACTGATAACACCACCACCCAGGCACAGCCCTCTCTTCAAACATTATCACCTTCTCATTCCAAACACCCACTGCGATCCTTAGTTTTATCCCATTTCGCAGGTAAGCAAGCTGAGGCCCAGGCAGATTAAGTAATATGCTCTAAGTCGCTCAGCTGCTAAAGATCCTGGACTCAGACTCTGAGTCCAAGTTGTAGTCTTAACTAACCTCTGTTCAAGTCTGCCTTCTGCTGACCCTCAAAATCCAAACCCCAGGCTGAGCCTAAGCACCTGGAACCTGCTGATACCGCTCTTTCTCTCATTGTCCCGCAACTGGATCACTGAAAATTTACTGTGAGGTCGTCTGAGCAAAGGAGGCCTTTCTCCTTGTTCTGGGGTGGATTCTAAGTCTCCCTCCTCCCTCTCATGCTTTTCATTTCATCCTTCAGCCCACTCTGCTCTCCCCTTGACTTGATCCACTAATCTAGGCCAACTGTGGCTCTAGGGAGAAGAGCCTCTGGCAAGAGACCACCATTGTCCTCTAGGGCCACCTGCTACACTGCCCAGGCTGCAGACCCCAGCCCTACCCCCAGAGGTGGGAGACCGCCACATTCCTGCTGGTGGCTGGTCCATGAAGTATAAGCCAGGCAGCCAGTCCCTCGGCCACTAGGACAAAAAGCAAGTGCTAGCGAAGGCTGGAGTCCCAGGGCGCTGCGGAAGCAGGTACGCATGGCTATACCCACGGGACAAAGAAGGGCTGTTGCCCAACCCTAGGGAGAAAGTGGTGTGAGGTCACTGGGACACTGGGGCATGACTCCTAGGGGACGGGGCCCTGGTCACACCCGTCTGCTGGGCCCCAGATGGGGGGCCTGATCAGTAAAGGAGCTATATCCCCCAGCCCCACCACTCACCCTCTGAGCCTCAGGTCCCTCACCTGAAAAATGGGGCTTCATCTCCAGGGGTTGTTGGGAGACTTAAGTGAGCTTACCACGGTGGCCAGTACAAATTCATTCATTCGTTCATTCGCTCAAGAAATACTCAGTGAGTGCCAATCATGTGCTGGGCCCTGGTGCTGGGGATACAGTGGGAACCAGACAGGCAATGTCCAGGCCTTGTGGAGCCTTCCATTCCCACAGGGGCAACAGGCCACCAATGAGTACAAATTTATAAACACGACAGCATCTGGGAGTGGTGCGTGCCTTAAAGAAAAGAGAACACGGTGCTGGGATGGAACGTAGACAGGACTGGAGGGTCGGGGAGGCCTTTCTGAGTACATGGTGCCTCAGCAGATCTGGAAGAGGAGAGGGAACAGCAAGCCATGATGCCTGGGAATAGCATTTCTGACAGAGGGAACAGCACGTGCAAAGGCCTCACTACACTAACTCAAAGACTACTTTTATTATCACTCGAGCCACACCCTGTCCACTCCATAGAAGCAGCACATATAGCTATAGCTGGGAGGACAGTGAGCTGGGCATCAGGAGAAGTGGGTTCAAATCCCATTGCTTCTCCTAAACCATCATCATATGGACTGCCTGGGACCATGACCAACACTCTCTGATCTTTAAGCATCCTGATAAATCAAATGATCCCTGATCTAAGGGTCTGTAGATGGCTTACATTCCCTCAAGCTCCTTCTTTTCCCCCTCTTCCAACCCACCCACCTCTGGAAGTAATCATGATTTCCTCCAGCTCCCCAACTCCCCACCCCCTAAGTGGCCCCATAAGTCAGTAGGTGGCTGGGATCAAGGAAAACAGGTACAGGGATGAAGGCAACATCTGAAAGCTGATTTGCTGCAGGATCCTATCAAATCACTCTGAGGCTCCATTTCCCCATCTGTAAAATGGGAATACTCCCCTCCTCTTGCCTACAACACAGAATTTGATGTGAAGGTAAATGGAAATGCCAGATAAGGAAGCCACCCTGCTTTATACAGGCATTACAAAGGGGCTTCTATCTGCTTCTGGGTCATTTGTATCCTAAGTGCTACCCTGTGGCCTAGGCCTAAGGCAGAAAGGACAGAGAGGGAAGGGAATGACAGAGTGAAGGCCAAGACACTCTACAAACAGTATCTGATTGCTTAGGACCAAAGCAGAGGTGTCATGAGAGGGAGACTTCTAAAGACATAGAGGCTTAAGGGCCTGCTCTCAAAGATTCTCATTCACTAAGTCTGGGACAGCCCCAGACATATAATTATTTTTTTTTTTAATTACACAGTTGATTCTGATACACACTCATGGTTGAGAACCGCTGATTAGTTCTACCAACCCTGGAAGGTAGGACGTATTAGTGTTCCCATCTGGGAGCTGGCTAACTAGAGCACAGAGAGGCCGTCTAACTCCTGTATCACACAGCTAAGATTTGAACCAGTTTGCTCTCATTAATCACAAGGCTACACAATCTTTTTTTTTTTTAAGATGTTATTTTTAAGTAATCTCTATACCCAACATGGGGCTCCAACTAACAACCCCAAGATCAAGAGTTGCACATTCCAAAGACTGAGCCAGCCAGGTGCCCTAAGGCTACACAATTTCTTGAGGCCAGTCACACATTACCTCTGCCACCCTGTGCAGCCCTGGAAATACAAAAACAACATCTCCCATTAAGAGACGGCATTACCTTTCAAAGAAGCTTTTATGGCTAGACCAACTCCTTATTCACCCGGTGTTATTGGGGAATAACATATGCTCACAGTAAGTGAAGCTTATGGGTAACTCTGGAACTTTTCCTGTTTTTCATTGACTTCCTGTTTTAGACGGTAACACGAAAATCTATTTCACTCTTCCTTGCTTCCTCCAACACAGAACACTGAACAGAATGTACCTTTCCTTGGGGATAACACTGTCTCTATGACCCATGGGCTTTGTAACTTCATATGGTATATTCAGCAACAAGGGGCCTCCGTGGCCCCAGTGCTGCAGTCCATGTGCTTCTGCCTCTGGTAGTCCCATGCCTACCCGAACACACACCAACAAAACTGGCTTACTGCTACACAAGTCATGAGGTGTGGACAGCACGGCCAAACCTGTAAGAACTGTGTGTAAACTAAGAGTGAGGTGGCCCTAAGTAGGAATGGTGAGGGGTGATATTATGTGCAACAGGGTCTTGAGTGGTTTCTGAGCAAGGCGAGGCTGATATGACATCGAGTTAATGCTCTTGGGCACGGAGCATGGTCACTGGTCCCCGAGTGCTCCCTCCGTCCTTTACCTCCCTGCATGTCCTCTTTTCGTCCTCCAGAGTGGAGGCCAGCCATCCCAGTCCCTATGGAATAAGCAGACGGGCAATGGACATCAGGTCCAGAGTAAGGTGCTGGTTTCAATCTCCTTGGAAGGTGTGGAAATATTTGACCAGACACCTCCCTGCAGATACTGAGACTCCTAAAGCTCTGAGCCCCTCCCCAGTTGGGCAAGAGCCATGCCCTGTAACAGACTGGATTCCTAACAGTAGTTCCATTCTACAAAGACCTGTCCACAGGAGGCGTGTTCTGATAGGGGGTTCTGGAGGCTCCAAAAAATGTTTGTCTTTGATTTCCTTGTGTGCAAGGCTTATCTTGGAGACAAGGGCAGTAGGCCCCTTGTGGGGACTGATACAACCCTCCCCCCAACTCCCCTCACCCACATGTCCTCGCACAGTTCCAAGCAGAGAAAAGGCCTCTGGGGCCAAGCCAACGGTTGGTGAACTTCCTGAAAGATCACACAGCATTTGTTCATTCAGACAGTCAGTCGACAAGTATTTCCTGGGGGCTACAGTGTACCTGTAACCGTTAAGACACTGGGGGATCTGATGGTGAAGCAGCTGGATGAGGTCCCTTTCCTTAGGGATCTCCGGTCCTGAGTGGGTAGAAGAGAGAACAGTAAAGAATAAACCCATACACAAAGGTTATCACAAGCTGGGACCAGAGTTCTGCATTTAATAAGGCGCTGGGGAAGGCCAGGGGTGGGGACAAACCTGGCACACAGCGAGCCCTGAACAAGTGATGTCTACGCCTCCCACAAATCCTCCCCCAACTCCTCTTCCACACCCCTACCTCAACTGTAGGGGTGCCACAGAGCCCCCTGCACTCTGTGCCTTCTCTCCCACTTCCCACTCGCCACCACCCAGCTCCGCAGCTGAGGCCAAGTGCAGATGTCACCCATCCCCACCCCCCATCCCAGTCCCTTCTCTGTGTGCAGCCAGACTGGCCACACTGCAGTGGTTAAGACCGAGCGCTCTGAAGCCAGGCAGACCTAAGTTCAAGTCCCAGCCTCACCACTATCTTCCTGAGGGATGTGGAGCAAGTCACTGATTTTTGGTTTGTCGTAGTTCCAACCTCACCAGATAGATTCAACCTGAGGATTCAACAAGATAATGCACCTAAAGGGCGCAGCCTAGTACCTGGCATGTACCAAGCGGTCATCAAACGTGAGCTGTTTTCTACGATTACTGTAATTAATGACAATATTAACGAAAACCTTCGAGGACTCCTCACTGCCTGCCAAGTGCCAAATCCTGACGAGGATGGTCAAAGCTCTCCCCTTCGGTCAGCTTCCCTGTCTGTTTTGTTTGGGGTGGTTGGAGGGTGGGTATAAGCTCAGCAAGCGGACAGAGTACACCGGGCGGGGGGGGGGGGGCACGAGAGGTCTCTAACAGACTGTGGGGTCACAGAGCAGAAAAGGGCCCACCTGCAAGAGAGCGGGGAACGAGAACAGGCGGCGCTCGTGCTGGGTCTGGAAGGATGCAGCCAGGCCTGAGGAGAGGGGACAGATATACCTCATGGTAGGAGTCCTAGTGGCCGCCTGGTACAGGGAAGGAACCACAGAGTGGCGCCAGCACCACGAACTTCGGAGTCAGCCTCAACCTACTCAACTGCAAAATGGAGAGAAGTGGGGGGGGGGACTACCTCATGGGGTTCCTCAGAGATTACATGTGACTGTGATTAATTTATGTGAATAACTTAGCACAGGGCCTGACCAAGTAACTTGAGGCCAGACTGGGAACCCCTAGTGCCAGACCCATGTTAAGATTATGATACTGGTCTGTCCCTGCAGCAGAAGTTACAGTGTTGCGTGGTCTCCCACCAGTTGAGGAATAGACTGACGGATGGACAGGCATTTGAGGCTTCGAATGCCATCCCCAGGAGCTCACCTCAGCAGGTTGTGCAGGGTGGGCCTGCAAATGTTTTCAGTGGCGGCTGCTGTAGCCCGGGATCGCTAGCAGCATGGAGACCCGGTCATCCTCGGTGTCGAAGAGCCAAGACAGGGCCCTCCCCGGTGTCCTGGGTACCACACCACACTTCTCGCGAGGAGGTTGGGACCAGAAATAAAGACTCCAGCAGCCACGTTGCCAAGGCTGTTTGCCATGGCAACCTCAGGGAGCCACTCGTGGGCCGGCTGCCGCAACTGTTCAGGGCCTGGTTTCTAACGTTTCCTCGCTCTCCCTCTGCTAAATGGCTGTGTTCTGCCAGGCAAGCACAGGGAAAACACGGCTGCAGAGCTGCTGGGGAGCATCAATCTGATGAGCAGGGCTCACCCGGCTGAGCTCCCAGACAGTGGGTCCCAGACAGCCGAGTGTCTGCCATCCAGAGCCAGTCCTGCCCATGCAGACAGGGGCTGGGAGTCCTGTCCTGCCTCTGCTAGGTGATCTGAAGCTAATCCTGGTCTGCTCCCAGCCTGTTTCCTCACTTCAAGGTAAGAGCATTGAGTCAGATGGTCTGTAAGGCATGCCCAACTCCCTGAAAGCTCAGTCTTACATTTGAGTTTACACCCTCGTCATTGTCATCATCCTAGCAGCTTCTATTTACTGAGTGCTCACTCTAGGTCAGGCAATGCTCCAAGCATCATCTATCCTCTGTTCTAGCTATCCGAAGAGCACACCGTTCTTATCCCCAATATTATATGTGAGGCCCTGAATGCCATGCCCAAGAGCTTGCGTCTCCAACTGGGGTCAGAGGTTAAGACACTTGTTCAAGGTCACACAGCTAGTAAGTGGTAGGCCCCTGGATTTAAACCCTTGGCAGTTAAACTCCAAAGGTGAGAGCTCTTAATCACTATCTGATATTTCTTCTCTCTTCAAGTAGCATCTAACTGGATTTGGTTTTCTAAAAAAGTCAGTATTGCAGTCCTTGTTAAGGCTGGATGGGATTCCTCTTCAGCTCCCCCAGAAGTACAGGGGGAGAGAAAACATAATACTCTGACAGAGAAACTTCAGGGCCTCAACAGGGTCAAGGACCTAGAGCTGAGTGGGAAGATAAATGGCAGGCTCTACAAGGTATTTGTCTGTTTTCTTACTAACAATGCCCCTACTGACTGAACATTCCTAAGCACTTTACAGGCATCATCTCAACAAGCCCTAAAACCCTCTAAACTCTGTGCTACTATGAGTCCCATTTCCCAGGAGAGACACCCCAAACACAAAGAAGCCTTGTGCCAAGGCCACAGGGCGGCCTCAAGCAGCGCCCAACCCCAGGGCTCAAAGCCCTCTCAGCCACCTAAACAAATAATTAGAGCAAATGTTTGTTTTCTTACCTAAAAGACCGAGCAGTAATTACAGGCCTTTGGGGATAATTAATCAATGACTTTACCCTCCCATTTATAAAAGTCTCTCTGGTCTCCTACCCTACCCCTGGGCAGCAAATCAGTCTCTGCCCTGAAGAGCAGGCAGGGCGGGGGAATTTTTTAAAAAGAAAAGGGCAGGATAGGGAGCCCAGGGGTCTAGCTGCCATCATGGGCCTACACAGACCCTGTGCCCAGCCCAGCTGTGTGCTTCAGGTCAGATGCCTCCTCTAGGCCCTATGAGCCCAGGCTTCTGACCCCACGGCCCCTGAATCACTCAATGGGTAATCCCAATGAAAGCAACTAAGGAAGAAACCCACCGTTAGCTGCAAGGGGAGTAGGGGGGCCTTTGGGGTTCAGGAACTGTGCGAGCAGGAAGCAAATGCGGCCTGCCCAGTGGTGGTGGTGGAACACACCCCAGGGCCCCACGGCCCCCACAAAGCCCAGCCACCTGGGCAACAGCGTCTGAGGACTATCCACCTACCCGTCCCCCAAAGCAGAGATTTACCCCCCCACACACCAGAAAGACTCTCAGAAAGAAAGGGTCTGAGAGTCAGGCACCTGAGCCGCCTCCAGCTTGGTGGCTTCTCCGTCTGTGCCTCAGTGACTCTCTTCTGGAAAAGGCAGGGGGAGAGGGGATCCTCCCCAACCAGCCTCCCAAGAGAGACAGGAGAGGGAGCAGCTCAGGGGCCAACGTCCCAGGTTAGCTGCAAGACCCTACGTGATGAACCTAATCCCTGTGCACTTAGAAAATGGGGACAACAGAACCAACCTCCCAGTTATCGGGAGAAACCATGTGCTGGTACTAAAAAGTCTCTTCACAAATACACACTGAAATAGTCACAGATGACATGATGTGGTGTGTGGGTGGATGAACAAGAGTGGCCACGCATCCAAAATGGCTGAAGCCTGGTGATGGGAGCATGGGGGTTCGCTACACCATTCGGCCATCGACCAGCTGCTTCTCTATGTGTTGGACATCTGCCATGGTAAAATGTTTAAAATACATACAAACTCTTCTTCAGTGAACCTGACACCTAATCATATAAAACATTCTTCTGCTCAAAAAATCATCTACTTAATGGGTAACCACAAAGCTAGCTCAGGATAAAAATTCTATTTCTTGCCCTCCCAGAGCTGTCAACCTGGCGGTAGGGGGAAAGCACACAGACCCCAGGGAGACAGTAAGCAGCACCGTCCACGTGAGGGGCAGAGGCAGAACACTTGGTGTAAAAGGCTCTCCCTAGAGGACAGGTGTGGGGATGGGGGTTGAGCTTGAAGTGCAGGTGGGCTATGACTGCCTTTAAATGGTGGGGGTGGAGATGGGGGGGCCCATTCCACAAGCATTTATCCGTCTGTCCCTTCTCAGGAACACAGGCGCTACAGGTAACAAGAGGAGGAGGAGTGTTGGCCCTGAAGAGGCTCAGGGTGGAGCATACTCATTCACTCCGTGAGGATTTAGAATGGCCGAGTCCCAGGCACTTGTCTAGTCACTGTGGGGGAAAACGGAGGACAAAAACAGACAATAACCCTTGCCCTCGTGGAGCCTGACAATCTGGAGTGATTTCCTAAATGATTAAACTTCATAGGACCTCTTTTAGGCAAAATATCTATTATTTGGTGCTTATTACATGGCACGCACTGTGTTAGGCACTTTAAATCCACTTGCCATTTGGTTTTTGTTGACTTCTCACAAGTTTTAAATAATGGAAGGGCAGAGAGGTTATGTGACCCACCAAAGGTCTCACAGCCAGCAAACGGCAAACCTAGATAGGCTGCCTTCAAAATGAGTGCAGGGGACCTCCCAGGGACAGAGCAGCTGTGCCTGCAGGGCAGGGAGAAGGCGGCACCACAACACTGGCATGGCAGCTGGGTCTGGAAAGATGAGTGATGGAAATGGGAGGAACAGTTATAGAGGAGACAGGTAACAGCAGGAGGAGCCCACACTTCCAGGAAGAATATTCATGACATCCCTGGGGTGGACACATCCCAAAGGGAAAGCAGACAAATCAGGATAGTCAAGGGCCCAACTCTCCCGACTTCAAGGACCTGAAGGCCCTTAAACAGCAGGGTTAAACTTCAGGTTCTAATGTAAAAGTACTGGGGAGCCATGGGTGATGTGTGAGCAAGGGAGTGACACCAGACACACACTCTAGTAACTGCAGGATCCCCACAGTCGTGAAAGGACAAAGACCTAGACCAGAAGAGGGGGAGAGGAACTGAAAGGGCAATCCAATCCGATTGATTCTGCATCAGTGTCACTTGAGTACCTTGGAAGAGAAATAGGAAATGGCCCGGCTCATTCTCTTCCAAATGACTTTATCTGGGTTTCCTTCACCTTCACATAATAAGAATTATGCTTCCCGTTTTTACATAAAAAAGATAGCATGGAATTATGCTTCCCTTTTTTGCATAAAAAAGACTGCATGAAGGGGAGTTTGCATTTTACTTAATCCTGCCCTTCTAAAGTGCTTTCAAAGAGAATTTCAAGTTTCCTCAGCAGCAGGCTGCTACTCATTTTAAGTGCGTTACTTAAGTCTCAACCCTGAGAGTTAAGGCCTATGATCCCCATTTCAGAGACTGAGAAACTGAGGCCTAGAGAAGCAGAGGGCCTTATGAGTTGTCTTCTCTCTATGCAATGTGCCTTCATTTGCTCAAGGTACTAGAAATTCGACAAACAGAAATAAAAGACTAGTCCCTGCCTTATGAGCTTGGAGCCCTGTGGTCTGAGAACCTCGCTTCTGACCCTGACTCTTCTACTCACTCCAAGGCAGTGTAGTAGGTAGATTATCTTCAGCAAGCTAGTGAGTTCTCTGAAACTGTAAAATCCTCCTCTGTAAAATGGTAATAACACTGGGACCTACACTTTGTAGAATCTTTACAAGGATAAAATGCAACAATGCAAAAAGAAGGCTTGGCAGTGTGCACGGCATCAAAAGGATGCTCAAGTAAATGTCGTGGACGATGCAGGAGGAGCTAGCTGTTAACACTGCAATGCTCATGTTATGACCTCACTTCTAAGCCCAAGCCCCCATTTGCAAGGCTGCTTCTGACTCAAACCAGTATTCCTTCTATTATTCCAGAGAGAGAGGGAAAAGGGTGACTCATCCCCTGGCAATGGTGGAGCTTCTGGCTGGCCTGCACCAGCTGGGGAGAGGAGAGCCCCAAGGTGAAGGGGAAATATGAGCCCCTAGGGCCCCGTTGCCGGGCCATTGCCTCTCCCGGTTCCACAGGCATCCTGATCATTCGTACCAGCCAGGGAGCCCCAGTGAAAGCAGAGCTCCCGCCTGTGGTGAACGAAGCCAGCAAACCTGTCCCCTTCTGGGCCCAGGTGAAGAAGTTACTCCCCCTGTTCTCACACAAGTGAAGGGTGGGCAAAGGCACCCAGCCAAGGCTGCACTTCAACCTGCCCCTCCACAGGCCTGTCACGTTGGCTTGGAAAAGAAGCGAGCCCGGGCTTCAGGGGCTGTGGGAGCAGCCGTACTGCAGACCCAGGAACTGAACACTAGATGTTCAAGCCATGTGCCCGAGTCTCTGAGTGATGGGGCGCCTTCTGAGTACTCAGATCCAGTTTTAGAACAATGGGGGAACAGGACACCCATTGAGAAATGGGCCAAATTCACAAACACGACATTTCACAGAACAACCAAAAATGGTCCATAATCAGGGGGGGGGGGGGGGGGGGAGGCATCACAAGTGATCAAAGAAATGCACATTAAAACAAAAGGGTAAAAGAATTTATTGATGAACAAACTGGTAAAAATGAGAAACAATTAAAATACCAAGAGTTATTTGGCTATGGGGAACCAGGCATTCCCACACAATGCTGGTAAGTGTGTAAATTAGCACAATCCTTCTAGAAGGCAATCCAGAAATGTGTTTACCAAACGCCTGCATACTTCCTTTGACAGAGTAATTTCACTTCTAGGAATTCAAATGAAGGAAAGAAGACATATGCAGAGACATTCATTTTTCAGCGAGGCTTACAAGAACAACAACAAAAATTATAAACAAATTAAGTGACTAACAACAAAGGGCTGGTCAAATACATTGTGGTTCAACCCTCAATAAAATACTATATAACCATTCAGATATGAAGACATGAAGTAGAATATTTATTGATGTGGTAAAACAATCACAGCATATTGTTTGGAGGAGAAAAAAAGCAAATTACAACAGTATGATTCCAAGTTACAATGAATATATGATCAAAGACTCCATTTTTGTGCAACCGATATAATCCATAGGAATTGGTAGGGGAAAAAAAGTCTGGAAATATATATAAAAATGAATAGTGGTTACCCTTGGGTAAGATTACATATTTTCAATTTTTCTTTATGCTTGCCAGTATTTTCTAACAATTCTACCTATTAAATATTTTTCAATGATAAGAGATTGGACCACATGATTTATAAAGTTGCTGCCAACTCTGACATTTGGGGCATCTATGATTGATGTCCCAAGTGACTTCAGACAACCCGTATTTAGTGTGGGCTTACTGTGTGGTCTTTGGAGCCAAAGTCATGGCCCCACAGCTGTAGCTTTCTGCATTCCTCTCTACCCATAGTCACTGCCCAGCTGTCTCAGGGGCCAGCCTGGGAGCTTCCCCTGTCTGAAATTCACATGCCAAGGACTGAGGAAAGGAACTCGGCATGGTGGCAGGTGCCATGGGGGCACAAAGAGATCAAAGGCACAACTCTAGTTCCAGAATCCTACTGGGCCACAGGACTCACACACAAAAAGTGCCTGGTTGTATAACACAGGCTAAGAAAACCAGAAGAGTCAGAAAGCAGGGCAAGCGGGGAAAGGAAGGCCTGCTGGAGAAGGCCATGCAGGAATGGTGGGTGAGGGCAGTGGAGGCAAGGGGCACAGGCTGGGCAAAGGTGAAGCCAACCCAAAGTCCTCTGGGATACATGCCCCAAACCTGCCCAAGAAACTTTCACAATCCTTGGTCCGCAGATTTTCTGAACTTTGGCCTGAATGGGTAAAAGTTAAGTCTCCTAAACAGAAGTCTTCCCTCTATCTGACTCTGGATTAGCCACCAAAGACAAGTCTTTCAGATAAAGACAATAAATTACCTTTTTATTCACTCTGCCCATCCCTTCCATGGGGAGAGATGAAGGGGAGGGTCCGGGAGGGGCTGGAGGAGGAGAGGGACTCGCAGGAACAACCAGACATCTCACACGCAAGCAGTGCTCACCCCCACCACCTCGACCTCCTCTTCTCTTGCCTGCAACACCAGCCCCATTTGACAGATGGAGGAAAGGAGGCTCGGAGAGTTAAAATGGCTTGCTCTGGGGTCACCCAGCCAGAGAGTGGGGAAGGCGACTCCACTCAGGCCTTCTGACTCCAAGTCCAGTGCTATTTCGAGGTAACACACAGGACCTGGAGTCAGGAGCCCTGGGTGGCTCTGTCACCCGCTGGCTGCGTGGTCCTGTACAAGTCGCTCACCCCTCGCAACCTCTATCCCCAACTGTAAAATGAGGAGGCACGCGATAGCCCGCCCAGGTCCTCTTCCGGCTGGGCTCTATGAACCTTCTAGGGGTGGCGGCAAAGCTCCCCTATCAATTACATTTCCCAAGTTGGGCCGGCAAAGATCACCAGAGGAGCCTCAGCCTGTCACGTGGTTAAATAAAAAAAGCAAACGTCCCAGATTAACTTTCACTGCACTGCTTCTGCTGACACCTGATTACCCAATTTTCTAGTTTCCTTGGGTGAAATATCTCTGCAGGGTAAGCCTGCTGGGCGGCTAAAAGGACAATTAATTATTGGTGAGCCAAAGAACACCAAAGATGGAGTTAAAACCACTGTCCAGAACAGACAGTTCTTGCTAGGGGTCCCTGAACGAGTCTCCGGCTATTTCAGGCCTCCTTCACCCAAGTCTCAGTCGAGAGGTTTGGAGGCACCCCCCCAGACAAGTGCGAGGGCTGAGGACAGAACTTTCCCGGGGGCAAACTCGGTCCCACCCGCACCCAGTCCCTCTAGCCCCAGGCTGCCGGCCGGGGCCGGGGGGCGGGGGGAAGCAGGGGGAAGCGGGGGGGGGGGGAGCGGGGCGGTGGTGGTGCTGGGGCTGGGATCTGCCATCGGAGCAGACGTGGGCGCGGGGCCGGCGACGGCGCCCGGTGACCGCCGCGGGAGCTCCACTGCAGTTTCGTCAGAGGTAAAGGTACGCGCCTGGCGCGCGCGGCGTGTGCACACAAACACACACACCCGCGCGCGCAGACCGCTCATCACACACTACCCCCCCCCCCCCGGCCCGAAGAATGCGAGATCACACGCCACCACCCCTTAGGCCCCCGCCCCGAAACCACCCCAGCACGCCCGCCACCGACCACGAGGCCCCGAGGCTCCCTGACGCATGGATGTCTGCAGCGAGCGAGGGCCGGCCCTCTCCGGCGCGTGGCGGGCTTCTTCTCCACGACACCCCGCCGCGCCGCGCCGTCCCAGCCGCCAGCCGGGAGTCGCCGCCGGGAGCTGAACGTCTCGGCTTGCTGCGTCCCCTCCAAGTCGCGTCTCACGGCTAGGAGTCGGCTTGCAAGCCTCTCCCCGCCCACCCGGTCTCATGACAGCTGCTGCCGCCCAAAGACAGGCAGATTATAACAAGAAGCAAAGTTTCCCTCTCTCTCCTCCCACCGCCCGCCCCCCTCCGCCTTCCCCCTCCCTTCCAGTGTTATGCAAAACGAGCCGGCACCGGCGCTCCGACTCCAGGTACCAAACCAGCCCTCGCGAGCCGCGCCCGGTTCCGCCCGGCGGCCCCTCTCCGCGCCCAGCCGTGCGCCCGCATCCGGGGTCTCCTTCTCGCCTCCGCCGCATCTCCAGCCTCCCGGCTACCCGCAGCCAGGCGCCCAGAGAAAAAGCCCTAACTATGGGGCCAAACTTTACGCTTGCAACAGGCATCGGGTGGGGAAAACCAAGGAAGGGTGGGGGGCGCGCACGCCTAGTGCAGGGATTTTCGGTGGCGGTTTGTCCCAACAGCAGCCCCCCACCCCATCTCCAAGTCACCAGCTCCCTCGCACCACCATCCCCCGCCGCCCCGGCACACCAGAGCACCCTCTCCTGTCACGCGCGTGTCGCCGGTGGGGCTCCCAGGCTCAGCCAGAGCCCGGGACGCCGCCTCGCGTTCCCTTCCCCCAGCATCGCCGAGCGCGCACCGGGGCCGCGCGCTGCAGGGGGACCCAGGCGTCCCCAGACAGTCTTTCCACCCCCATCCTGCAGTGGTTTTCTCCCGGGGGGCTCCGCCGGTAGCGAAACCAGAAAGGTGCTATCTCCGCCGGCATGTCCACGTGCCCCGCAGCCCCCTAAGCCCTTAGCCGGCAACTAGCAGGAAACTCCGCGCTGCGGGCGCCGACGGGGAGCCGCGGGGGGCCAGCAGCAGCACGCGGGGCACGGGAGACCGGAGGACCAGGGCACTCCGGGGACGGGGGCAGGCGCCTGAGCCGGGGCCACAAGTCCACGTGAAAGTACGGCAGCAAGTGCCGGGAGTCTGAGGGCGCGCCTCCGGCACCCAGGACCAGCCTGAGGGTCCCCCACACCTTGGCGCGGCTCCACCTCCCCAAGGAAACGCGGTACCCCCCACCTCTGCCGGCGGGGGGAGCGGACTCCAAGCGACCGAAGCTAGACCCTCCCCGGCGGCCGTAGCGCCCCCCACGCTCCGGCTTGCGCGGGGGGGAGCCTTCGGCTCCCTGCCTTCGTAACAGAGAGCATCGCAGGGCGCATGGAAGGGGGGCTCTGCAGCCGGGAACCCCAGTTCCCCCCAATGCGCCCACCGCTGCCCCCCGGCCTCCGCGGGTGCGGCCGCAGCCCCCGCAGCTCAGCAACCTTGGCCCCGGGCCTGCGGCCCCTGCTGGCCGTACCTGCGTGTCGGCGAGATAGTTGAGGAAGAAGGAGGAGAGCTCTTCGTCCAGCAGCGCGCCGCAGTCGTTCCCCGCCATCTTCCAGCCGCGGCTGCAGCGTGCGGCGGAGTCAGCGCCGAGCCGGCCGGGGGGAGGGAACGAGCGAGCAAGCGAGGGAGGCGGGAGGAGGGAGCGAGGCCGGCGGGAGGCGGAGGGCGGAGCTCAGGCCCGGGCTGCCGCAGGGCCGCCGGCTGCGGGGGCGGGGCCGCGCGGTGCCAGCGCCAGCCGGGGGTCGCGCCCCCACTTTCCTGCGCCACGTCTGGCTCCGCGGTCCTCGCCCGCAGCCCCTGGCCGGGAGGAAAGCGCCCGCAGCCGGGTGACGATGCCCCAGCCAGCAGCCCGATGCCTGCGCAGCAATGCGGGCAGCCCCCTGCTCCTGCCAGAGCGAATCACGTTGCGTTAGCGCTGGGCGGGTCCTTTGAGACAACCTGCTTCTGCACAGCTGGGGAAACTGAGGCCCGAGAAGGCAGAGGACTTCGCGTGAAGTCACGGTGCATGTCAATAGCAGGAACACACAGTGCATTTCAATAGCAGGAAGACAAAGCTCAGGTCTGACTGCCCCAGAGTTTCGAGTTTCTCTACCTGAGCTGCAAGGCCATAGAGGGAGGAATACCATAGGTCAAAGGTGGAGAAATCAGGGAAGGCTCGAAGAGGGGGTGGCATTTTTCTCTTTTGAAAAAAAGGACGCATTGGCCCATATTCTGTTAAGTTTGACCGTCTCCCTCAAGTTTTCCTTCACTCCCCTTCCCCCCCCCCCCCCCAGTAAACTTCAATGACTTCCCTTACCATGGCTCACAATGCCTTGAGGTGGCCAGGCCCGTGCAGGCTTCTCCAGGCCCCCTGGCCTCCCAGTTCCTTCGATGAACCATCTCACAAGGGGCTTCCACACACACAGTGCTGTCTCCCGCCCTGTGGCCATTCACCTAGTAACGGCATCTTCAGCGCATCCTTCCCCACTGCCACTCTGTCAACCCATTCCTTCTCCCCCCACCCCCACTGTCATGGGTTCCCTTAGCTCTACAAGCCTTTTCCTTAGAACACTGGTCACAACTGCCTTTTTACATTTGTTCTAGTGAAGATTTGCTCTTCATGTCTCTCCTAACTAGACTCTAAGACCCATGAAAGCAGGGACTGAATCTGCTTTTGCATTTACTGTGTCTCCAGTGCCTGGCACATAGTAGGTGCCTAATAAATAATGTGCTAACCATAAACCCCGGAGGATTTGGATTCCCCCCACCCACCCACCACCACCACCACACGTTGAACAGATAAAAAAAAAACGCCCAGAGTCATTGGTGCCAGAACCAGAACTCAGGCTTCCTGAATGCAACCTTGAACTCTCACCATCATGCCCTGCTGTTTGTTTGCCAGGCAGTAGATGAGGGCACCGCCTGAATAAAGGCATAAACGCGGGAAGATTTAGGCGCGTTTCATTGGGCACGCCTGCCTCCTGCTCTCTAGCCCCCCTCCCCTGGACTGGGGAGGGCTGCCCCACCCGGCCCACCCTGCGTGGGCTCCCTCCCCAGATGAGGAAGCAGGGAGAGCCCTCCGTCCACCTGCTCAGACTTGAACTCCTGAGCAAGAGCTTCCGTCTTCTCCAGTCTGAGGTTCCCAGAACCGCAGGGCGTGATTTCACTCTTTGGGCTTTAGGCCAGCGCGCTTTTAAGGAACAATGAATCCCAACAGACAGCCTACATCTAGCCTTGGAGCACTAGCCTGGGAGTCAGGAGTCCTGGGTCCTGCCTGGTCCAGCCCTGCTATATCTTGTCTCCCCATTGGGCAACTCAAGAAGTCAAGAGCATGGGCCCCCTGGTCAGACTGCCCAGTTTTGAACCCTTGCAAGTCATCTAGTTTCAGGCCTCGATTTCCTCATCTGCATCAGTGGGGATCATAGAATTACTTACTTCATAGGGATGTCAGGATGATTGAAGAGGTAATATATGCAAAGTGCTTGGCACAGTGCCTGACCTCCTGGGAAAAATAGCTAAACTCTGGTCCTCTGTTCCCTCATCTGTAAAAATGAGAATAACATGCATGTCCCTTGAAGGCCAGTGTTACTTTCCTTTCTTCCAGGGGCTGCTGGCTGCCTTGGAGTCCAGTAGATCTGGATTTGAATCTTGGTGCTCACTAGCAATGTGCCCAAGGTGTCATTTACTTAAGCTCTCCGGGCCACAGTTTCCTCCCCGTAGGGTTCTTGTGGGGGTGGCAAAAATCTGTGCACATAAAACAAATGGCTGGGCCCTGCACCTGGCCAATAGGAGGGTTCCTCCCCCCTCAGCATCACCATCACCAAGGTCATCATCATTAGCATGAAGGGCTTTGCTGCTGCTGCCCATGGACCCCTGTCAGAGCCCTGCGGGACAGTTTCCCGAGATGTCCCTGCCAGATCCAGCATGGCCAGGGACTGGTGTTGAGCCCCTTGTAGCTGAGAGGCCAGACCAGGAGAGTCCGCAACGCCAGCCATCTCAGGCCTTGGCCTTGCAGAGCTGCAGTACCAGACAGGGCCTCCCAGGGAAGGCCTCAACAGCGGTTGCCCAGAGCAGCTTTTGCCTTTAAAACTCTGGTGTAGAGGGACGCCTGGGTGGCTCAATTAAGCGTCTGTCTTTAGCTCAGGTCATGATCCAGGGTTCTGGGATCAAGCCCTGCGTCAGGCTCCCTGCTCAGTGGGGAGCCTGCTTCTCCCTCTCCCACTCCCTCTGCTTGTGTTCCCTCTCTGTGTCTCTGTGTCTCTGTCAAATAAATAAAAAAATTTTTTTAAATCTTAAAAAAGAAAAAAGAAAAAGAAAATAGAAGCCCTCCAGAAACCCCAGGTGCTAGGTGTGATCTTGTGCAGTTCGCTTGCCCTCTGTCAGGCTGTTTCCTTTAAACAAAAGAAGCTGTTTTAAAGGCTGTGTCCCTTTAAAACAAAAGAGCTGAGCTAAATGAACCTCTCCTGAACCCGCCAGCCCAAATATGATGCAGTTTATAGGTATCAGCCCAAATCGAGCTTTTCCACACTGCCCAGGTGCCAGATACCTGAGTGTGTCACCTCAGATTGTTTCCAACAGCCCTGAGGAGTCCGCATTCTCATGTCCAGTTTCCAATGGAGGAAACTAAAGCTTACAGGGGATTGAAGTGATCGGCCCAAGACCACACAGTTAGGGACACAGCTGAGATTTGAACCCAAGCCTGTATCTGGTCCAAGCCACAGACCCTTGAAAGGAATTGAGAAAAACCCCACACCAGCTAACCCCTCCCAGGAAGCTGGAACGGTGGCACATTTCTTATTTTATGACTTCCAAGTGAAGGGCAATAATAATGCCAAACTTGGACTTCATGTGGCTCACTCCTATCTGCTCTGCCTTTTTATTGGCCCTGCCTCTCCCAAGATTAGTGAAAGTTTGCCTTGCACATACACGAGGCAAAGCCCAGACTCCTCCAGGCTCCACGGAAACAGCTCCAGCAAAATGAACATTTTTCACTTGAATACTATAGTCACTAGTGACAAATGCTCAAAATTAAAAACATCAGCCTTTTCTTTCTTCTGATAATAGAAGAATGCTTTATTCAGATGCTATAACCATATCTCAAATTCTGGAGGGCATGACAGTCACCTGGGCTTTGTTACCAGAGATTACAATTCAGTAGGTCTGCCGTGGACCCAGGAATCCGCATTTAAGAGGCTCCCCTAGATGACTCACCTGCAAGAAACTACCCATCATTCAACCGCTATTTAATGAGCACCTACTATGTACCAGCCACTGCTCTAGGTGCCATGGATTAATCAGCAAACACAATAGCTGCCACCCCAGCGATACCCTTCTATTCACGATCAGTGCATAGTGAATTTTTGTTGAAAGAGTGAGGGAGCTAGGACATGGGTCTTGATAATCACTGAGGTTTCCTGCCAGCCACCCACAGCTCTGTGATTCTATGAGCCAGGCCAGGGAGTCAGAAATACACCTATTTCCCAGTTTCTGTCCAGGAGGCAGAAACTCGAGCCAACAGGAACTAAAAAGGCACCTACTTTGTATTGTTAATTCTGACAGCCATCCCCACCTTTCATTGAACATAGAACTTTAGAACTTCCACGGGGCAGTGGAGAGCACATTATCCCCCTGCTCCATAGTACAGGTAGGAGAACGTGGCCAAGGCCACACAGCCCTTCAGTGGCAGAGCCGGGCCTGGAAGCCAGGGCTGTGGACCATGTGTGTCGTACCTGGGTGGCTTCTCCTCAGGGCTTGGAAAGACCTCATCCAGATGGTGTCATTCTCGGGTCTCAGAGTTGGGGGTGGGGGTCTTTGACACTTGAAAATCCATCATAAGCAAGGCATTTCCGGTGTTAGTCAATGCCCTCTTCTTCCTGGAGGGGTTAGCCCATGAACTCGCCAGTACATTTGGGAGCTACGTTTAGCAGACTTCTCTTTCATATGCTACAACCATTAAAGAGCTTCCAGGTCAGCCAGTGAGGGGCATTAAACAGCCAAGGTATTGTCAGCTGCTGCTGTCGCTGTCATGTGCAAGGACTGGCTTTCATTCACCCTCCTCAGTCTCATAAATGACTGTGCACAGAGCATGGGAACGATGGATCAGGGGAGAGATAGAAACCAGCTTCCTCCCCATCTGCCCACAGAGCCAAAAGATCCTTACGCCCATTTGATAGATGTTGAAACAAAGGCTCATAGATGTAAGGGTTACTTTGTTTTGTTTTGTTTTTACAGAGATATACATTCTACCAGCTTGTTATATGTATCTCAGAACAGCAACATTTAAAGAGACAGCCACCCAACAGGAAATGGTACCATCTAAATTTAATATCCCTACAAATAAGGCAAGCAGATGGCAAGACCCAAGGACCTGTTCTTTACACTCTGCCACTTACTGGCTTTGGGACCTTATGAAAATGACTCCTTGGCAAGGATCATCCTATCTATTCTGCCCGACCTAGAATTTTGTGTGGATCAAATTCACTTACAAAAGACTGAGTGTTACATTCATTATCCTAAGTCATCAATAATAGTCCTTCTGGGAATTTATCCTAAGGGTCTGATTCAAAAGATGGGAAAACTACAGCATGATGTTTACATATACTTTGATTCAACAAATATTTTTAGAAGCTGCCGGGTGCCAGGCAATGTGCTACAGGCCCACAAATGGGAACCATGATACAGTCTTTGCTCTTATATAACTCACAGCTCTGATCACCACGTGCAGGGGAGGAAGTCAACATGCAGTTCCCTAGGCTGTAATAGGTTCTTTAACAAATAGGGAGGCTGGAAACTGGAGGGGCTGGGAGAAGAGCCTAGGGGAGAGGGGGGGCCCTGGACCAAGGCAATGAAAGTAGCAAGAGGAATATGAAGGTGTGGATGGGTTAAAGCCATATTCTAGACTGGGAATCAGTAGGCTTTGGTCATAGGTAGGAAATTGCGGGGAGAATTACGGGACACCCAGTTTCTGGCTTCAGTGGGTGATGGGTCTTAGAGGAGAGGCAACTCGGAGGGAAATCTCCCAAGGGGGGCTTCGGGGGTGTGGGGCATCCAAGTGGAGACATGTAAAGGGAGCACATTGATGCCAAACAAAAGACTGGAAATAACCTCAACATGTAGTAAGACAGAACAGTTCCATTCCACACCACCTCACCAAGGGTAGACAACGGCTCACGCATGCATGGAGAACTGTGTCCAAGGATGCTCCCTGCAGCATTGGTAATTATGGTAAAAAGAGAAGGGCTCTAGAAAAATGAACGGTGGTGAGATCACATAATGGAGTATTAGACGATAGTGAAAATCAATAACATCTTCATGAATCCACACAGATTAATCACAAAAACAGTAAGGGAGACAAGCAGCCTAAGGATATAGTCTTATGCCACTACATAATATTTTGAAATACATAAAGTGATAGTCCCTAATGTTGGTTAATACATGCATGTGAAGTAAGAGCATAAACATGGGACAGCGAAGACACAGATCACTTTCAGGAAAGTGACAGGAGAGGGGGCATCGGGTTCGCTCGCTTAGAAAGACCCCGTGTGGGGCGCCTGGGTGGCTCAGGCATTAAGCGTCTGCCTTCGGCTCAGGTCATGATCCCGGGGTCCTGGGATCGAGCCACGCTTCAGGCTCCCTGCTCGGCGGGGAGCCTGCTTCTCCCTCTCCCACTCCCCCTGCCTGTGTTCCCGCTCTTGCTGTGTCTCTCTCTCTGTCAAATAAATAAATAAAATCTTAAAAAAAAAAAAAAGAAAAAGAAAAGAAAGACCCCATGCTTGGTTGAATGCTCTGCTGTCACTGTCTCGAAATTCATCATGATTTTTTCATAAAAACCCCTGCATTTTCAATTTGCACTGGGTCTTGCAAGTTATGTAGCTTATCCTGGGAGATTAGAATCCATGGCACAGAAGAGAACTCTGACTATACCCGGAATGGTTTGTTTTCTTGAAAAAAACCTCAAAAATATTTTTGAAGGGTCAGTGTTGGTCAAACCTGTGTAGCATATTGTTCCTATACTTTTCTGTATGTTTGAAATACTTTATAAGAACAGTGAAGCTGGACTTATGTAAATACAGTTTATTTACATGATGAAATACTCTGCAGAAGGCAGAAGAAGGCCATATGGAAAATGTATGGGGAAAAATGTATAATATTAAGTGAAACAAGGTTATAAAAATATTTATGAAATGATTACAGCTCTATGCATAAATGCACATGTAAAGTCTATATATTAGAGTGACATAAGAAATCTGAACACATGAAACAGGATTAGGTTGGCAGAAATAATTTATTTTAATATTTTCATTTCTCCTGGTGCAATTTTGTTTTTACAATAAATAAAATGTAACTAGCTATCTGCTTCCTATACTAAAAAGCCAGCCCCTCTGGGAAACTAGGTTGCCGAGTGCTGAATGTGTTAAGTACCAGATGTGCCCTGTGACAGGGACATTTTGGAGACAAGATCTCTACATAAAGGAGAGCTATGATGGTGGAACTTTTGGCATGCTCCCTAAACTGAGCTCTGAACTAGGAGGCAGGTCAGTCTCACTCTGGCACCAAACTCACATTTGGACAAATCTCTTCCCCACTCTAAGACTCAGATTCCCATTCTGCACAACGGCCATAGACTGATTGGCCATCCCAAACAATCGTTGGATGGGCATCTCCCCCGGGGGCCTCTGCCCTGACTGTACAATGCTCTGATTCCCTCTCCCATTTGCGGGAGAAATCATCTGGGCCGTGTGTAGTTTGGCAGCAGAGGCGGTTGGAGTCAGGATACTGAGAAGAGAATCCAGGTCAGTAGGCCACCCCAGGAGGGTTTTGTATGGGGTGGAATCTCCTTAGCTCTTGGAGCAGCCAGAACTACAGAGTTCCAGGGAAAGGGCATGGACTCACAAACATGCAAAGGTAGAGAGGGTACAGTATGGCATCATGGGCACAGCATCATGTGCGCAGCAGAGCATCATGGGCACAGCGTCATGGGTGCAGCAGAGCGTCATGGGCGCAGCAGAGCATCATGGGCACAGCAGAGCATCATGGGCACAGCATCATGGGTGCAGCAGAGCATCATGGGCACAGCATCATGGGTGCAGCAGAGCATAATGGGCACAGCGTCATGGGCACAGCAGAGCATCATGGGCGCAGCAGAACATCACGGGCACAGCGTCATGGGAGCAGCAGAGCATCATGGGCAGTGTCATGGGCTCAGCAGAGCGTCATGGGCACAGCAGAGCATCATGGGTAAAGTGTCATGGGCTCAGCAGAGCGTCATGGGCACAGCATCAAGGCACAGCAGAGCAGAACATCATGGGCATAGCGTCATGGGCGCAGCAGAGCCTCATGGGCATAGCAGAGCATCATGGGCGCAGCATCAGGGACACAGCAGAGCGTCATGGGTGCAGCAGAGCATCATGGGTGTAGCAGAGCGTCATGGGCACAGCATCATGGGCGCAGCAGAGCGTCATGGGCACAGCAGAGCATCATGGGCACAGCAGAGCGTCATGGGCACAGCATCATGGAGAGCTGTCATGGGTGCAGCAGAGCATCATGGGCACAGCCCTGCTATCTTCAGTTTCCCTCAGAATACTGACAGACACTCAGGGGAGAAAAACAGATTAAAAGGGAATATTCCACCTTCTGTCAGAGTTATTTTATTATTTTTTCATTATAAATTATTATTATTTTATTTTATTTTAGAGAGGGAGGAGGGAAGGGGCAGAGGGAAAGGGAGAGACAGGATCTTAAGCAGACTCCAAGCTGAGAGCAGAGCCTGACGCAGGGCTCAATCCCACGACCCTGAGCCAAAATCAGGAGTCGGAAGCTTAACCAACTAAGCCACCCAGGAGCCCCTACAAATCACTTTAAATTACACAAGTGACCCATAATTATGTTATCCTTACATAAAAAATGGAAACAACAGAGAAAGGACATTTCTGTGGCCGCCTCCACCCAATACCACTCCCTCCCCAGAGGTGTCCACTGTTAGTATTTCATGAGTGGCCTTCCAGACTTTTTCTTTGATCTATGCACTCATTATGTTCACAGAGAAACTCAAAGTTTTGTTTGGGAGATTTTGTTTTTAATGAAAATGGAATCTTACTGTAATTACTGTTTTGTAATATCCTTCTTAATGTGTCTAGAGGTGCTTCCATATCAGTATATATAGATCTGCCTTATTCCTTTATATCACTGCATGGTATTCCCCAGGGTGAGTGGGCCACAGACTTGATTTGTAACTGTGGCCCATCATGACTTTACACTTGTGGTCTCCAGGTGGTTATATGGTCCTGGTTATGTCACTGAAGAATAGACAAAGATAAAAATAGAAAGTAATGGCTTTCAATGGATGAGTTCTTTTATTCATTCAGCCAATGAAAGCCTATGGAATGCTTACTTTAAGTATACCCTTCATCTTTTAATGCACAGTCAAGCCAGATCTGTATAGATGAATTTAGCAAATAATATTAATCATGTTGCCACATTATTTGAAATTCATTCATCATTCCTTCATGAGCGGCCTACTTTGTGCCAGGCACTCTGCTAAGCTTTATGGGACTGTTTTAGTTATGACTGCTTTGATTTCAACGAAGAGAAAACCCCTCTCAAACCAGCTTTAACAGATAATGTATTGGTTTCCATAATTAACACATTAAAAGTAGGAATGTTGCCAGAAGTTGCGAATGTTCATTTCTCAGCTCTGCTTTCCTCTGTATTGGCTTCATTCTGAGGCAGGTTCTCCCCGATGAAGGCAAGGTGTGTATGATCCAGGCCTGAACCCAATCCTCTTTAGCGAATCCAGCAGAAGGAACTGTCCCAGTGTTCCAGCAAAGGTCCAGGATTCACTCCCGATTCTATCAGTTTGGCTTAAATGCCCATCGCTAAGCCAGTCTCTGCTCTGATTGGCCAGTACTGGGTTACATGCTTACCTCTGAATCTGGGAGTCAAGCAGTTTCGAAACAAAGATTTCTTAACAAGGGACTGTTAATTTGCATAGGAAAAAATTCTATCTCTCTTTTCACTAACCTCTAACTGAAATTTAGCATTTCCTTCTGTTACGAATGTAGCAAACAAATCACAGTAGCATTAAAAGTATCTATAACTTTGTCGCCAATCAAAATCACGGGCATTTCATACGACATCACAGTTGTCATTAATATCTCAAAGTTTCATTTATGTTCATCACTATTTGAAATATAGTAGGTATCAGACCAACTACACCAACAACAGATATCCACTCCAAAAACCTGTAAAGATGGGTCACATATGAGCCTGCCCTCTAAGCCATTTAGACTAAAAGAGCCCCAGAGATGCTGTGGGTCCAGCCTCATCATTCTATAGATAAGAAACAACAGGGGTGCCTGGCTGGCTCAGTTGGTAGACCATACAACTCTTGATCTCAGGGTTGTGAGTTTGAGCCCCACGTTGGGTGTAGAGATTACTTAAAAAATAAAGTTTTGGGCACCTGGGTGGCTCAGTAGTTAAGCATCTGCCTTCGGCTCAGGTCATGATCCTAGAGTCCTGGGATAGAGCCCCCACATCGGGCTCCCTGCTCGGCGGGAAGCCTGCTTCTCCCTCCCCAACTCCCCCTGCTTGTGTTCCTGATCTCACTGTGTCTCTCTCCGTCAAATAAATAAATAAAGTCTTTAAAAATAAATAAATAAAATAAAATTTAAAAAAATAAAGTTTTTAAAAAACAAACTAAGACCCAAGAGGGGTAGGGACTTAGTCAAGGTCACTTAGCAACCAGCAATATCTGGACCCAGCAAAGGCTTCCTGACACTAGACCTGGTTATTTTGCTCTAGCCCCTTCAGGGTCAGTGGAGAAGGTGGAAGGGATCCCCAGACTCGAAGTTAAACCACTGTACACGGGAGAGAAGGAAATGTAAAGCACTAAATGCCTGTATCAGGAAAGAAGATCTCAAATCAATAGTCTAACCCTCCACTTTAAGACACTGGAAAAAGAAAACCAAACTAAGCTTCAAACAAGCAGAAGAAAGGAAATAATAAGGTTTAGAGCCAAAATTAACAAAATAAAAGAACAATAGAGAAAATCAACAGGACCAGTTGTTGGTTCTTTGAAAAGATCAACAAAATTGACAAACCTTTAGCTAAATGGACCTAGAAAAAAAAAAGAGAAGATTGAAATTATTAAGATAAGGTATGAAAGAGGGGATATGACTACCTTACAGACATAAAAGGGGTTGTAAGTGAATGCTATGAACAATTGTATGCCAATAAATTAGATAACTCAGGTGAAATGCTCAAATTCCAGGAAAGACGCAAACTCTTAAAACTAATTTAAGAAGAGGGGCGCCTGGGTGGCTCAGTTGGTTAAGCGACTGCCTTCGGCTCAGGTCATGATCCTGGAGTCCCGGGATCGAGTCCCACATCGGGCTCCCTGCTCAGCGGGGAGTCTGCTTCTCCCTCTGACCCTCTTCCCTCTCGTGCTCTCTATCTCTCATTCTCTCTCTCTCAAATAAATAAATAAAATCTTAAAAAAAAAAAACTAATTTAAGAAGAAATAAAACATCTGAACAGACCTGAAACAAGTAAAGAGGTGGAATTTGTAATAGAAAAACTACTCACATAGAAAAGACCAGGCCCAGATGGTTTCATTGGTGAATTCTACTGAGCATTTAAAGAAGAATCCATACCAATTCCTCACAAATTCTTCCAAAAAATAGAAAAGGAAGAAACACTTTTCAACTTGTTCTGTGATACCAAGACCAGACAAAGACATTACAAGAAAGCTACAGACCAATATCTCTTATGAATACAGGTGCAAAAGCAGTACACATAAGGACTTAACCACAGAATTAAATATCATAATGGGAAGAGACTTATAAAGATGTCTCTAGTTCCAAGAAGATTCCCATCATCAAAAGCAATAAGACATAATGATGATACATGAAATTAAATTTAAGCATAGAAGTTTAGTGGGACCATTTTGGGAAAATATGCAAAGACAGTTCATGAGAATCTTTTGTTCCCTAAAGCAGGAGTAATAATACTTTTCTGCCCCACCTCTCCAACATTTTTTGAATCATTTTGAGGATCACTTAAGGATCATAATGATGTTGAGAGTATTTTAAAGCCCTCCAGTATAAAATAACTACTGTTGGGACTCTTCACAGTTTCTAGAACATGAGCCTACTCATGAGCTCCATTTTATTCCTTGTAATGAGTTATCTCCTGATTCCGGACCTTTGCATTTGCTGTTCCCTTGACCTGGAATGCTCTACCCTCACCTCCCCTCATGCTCTGCTCCCATTCTTCATGCCTTGGCCCAAATATCACCTTCTTAGAGAAGCCCTCCCTGGCTGTCTGATCTAAATTCAATCTCTGAAATTATACTGCTCGTCTTCTTGTAAGACAAGCAAAACAGGAGAGCAGGAACAGTGTCTTGATCCCCAGTGTCCCCCAGAGCCTAGGACAGCTCCTGCCACATGGAGGATGCTGTTAAATGAAGAGGGATCCACATCTCTGAAATTGATAGCTAGGCCTGTTGTACAGATAAGGAAGCTGAGGCTTGGCAGGGAGAAAGGACTTGCCCCAGTGTCTTTGACAGGTAGAGTATGCATAACATTTATTGTCCAAATTGGAAGTTCGGGCCCTGGACAAATGCTTAACTGGACAGAATATGGGGCAACAGGTGTAAACTGAGACAGCAAACAAAGACACATGGTTCACACTTTCAGAAGGGGGACTAAACTCCGACTAGTGTAAGCCATGTTCTTTCTGTCACACCCCAAGTTCTGTGAAAAGTCAAGGTCAGCAAATTACTTTCCCTCAAGGACCCTGCCCCAGAGGGAGCACTATCTTGCAGGGCTCAGGAGCAGCTGACCCGCACAACTCTTTGCTAACTTCGTTGCTGCCCAGAAGTCCTGAGGAGGCTCTCCATAGTGGGACCCAGATTTCCTCCATCAAAGTAGATACAACAACAGAATAAACAAAATTAAACCTGGATCCCCTTTGTGAAGAGATGGGGGGGTGCTTGAGCTGTATGCTTAAGGAGAAGCTCATGACATCGCTTTGCTCTACAGATGCTGGACTTGTCTCAACGTAGAACCCAACAATGTGCCTGCCCTTTAACCAGATCTCCCCATTCCTAGCAATTCAACGTAAAAATGAGTGAAAGTAAGAGAAAGAGCTAGTGAGGCAAAAACATTCATTGAGTTAGAATGGGGATGGGGCGGCTGAGTTTGGAGCCCAGAGTGAGGCAGTCCTGTGCTTGAAGCTCTGCTCTATAGCTATCAAGATGGCAGTCAACAATCCCCCCATCCCCATGCATGGTATTCCTCCAAGCAGGAGTGGGGGTATCTTCTTCCCCTTGACTCTGGACTCGCATTGTGACTTGTCTTGACCAAAAGAATGCAGCAGAGAGGGTGTTGTGCCAGATCCCACCTAGGACTTAAGACACCTTGGAGCTTCTGCTTTCCGTATCTAGGAAGCCCCACACCCATAAAGAAGTCCAGCCAACCTGCCAGGCAGACCGTGTGGAAACAAAGAGGCCCTGGAGGATGACCGACCACAAAGAGAGAAACCAGCTTGCCACCCCCCCCGGTCCCTCCCCCTCACCCCCATTTCCACTTCCTCTGCAGAGATACCAGGCATCTGAATAAACCCATCTTGGATCCTCCAGCTCCAGTAAAGCTGCCTCAGTCAGTACCACGTGGAGCAGAGATGAGCCAATCTCGCCAAACCCTGACCACATTGCAGAATCATGAACAAAAAAGCTGCTGTCATTGCCTTAGGCACTGCATTTGGGGGCAGTGTGTTACACAGCAACAGATTACTGCGACACTAGCTGTATGAATTTTGGCACATTATTAAAATTATGTGAACCTCAGTTCCCTCATCTATAAAGTGGGATGGGGCGGCTGGCTGGCTCAGTCAGTTAAGCATCTGCATTCGGCTCAGCTTATGATCTCAGGGTCCTGGGGTCGAGCCCAGTGTCCAGCTCTCTGGTCAGTGCGGAATCTGCTTCACCCTCTCCCTCTGTGCTTTTCCCTGTCTCTCTCAAATAAATAAATAAAATCTTTAAAAAAATAAAATAAAGTGGGATAATTTTAATACTTAACCTTATAGGGTTGTGGTGATGCTCAAACATCATATAGCACATATTTAGTGATTTCGTGGAATATAATAAGATATGACAATATGATATAATTTCCCGCAGGGGTTGAGATTCTGTAGGTTAGTAGATGAACTCTACTGGGTAGGATCATATGGAACCATTGGAAATCACCAGCATAAAGTTCATATACAGCTTCATTTATTAAATAATTTGAAGCAGGGGCGCCTGGGTGGTTCAGTTGATAAGCGTCTGCCTTCGGCTCAGGTCATGATCCTGGGGTCCTGGGATCGAGCCCTGCATCGGGCTCCCTGCTCAGCAGGGAGTCTGCTTTTCCCTCTGCCTTCACCCCGCTTGTGATCTCTCTCTCTCTAATAAATAAATAAAATCTTTAAAAAATATATTAAAGGGTGCCTGGGTGGCTCAGTTGGTTGGGCCTCTGCCTTCAGCTCTGGTCATGGTCTCAGGGTCCTGGGATCTAGCCCCGCGACGGGCTCCCTGCTCGGTGGGGAGTCTGCTTCTCCCTCTCTCAGCTCAGGCTCTCACTATGTCTCTCTCAAATGAATAAATAAAATCTTAAAAATAAATAAATAAATAAATAGATTAAAATAAATAAATAATTTGAAGCAAACATTAAGTAATAAAATGTCTTCAAAAAAGAGTGACACAGGGCGCCTGGGTGGCTCAGTTGGTTAAGCGACTGCCTTCGGCTCAGGTCATGATCCCGGAGTCCCGGGATCGAGTCCCACATCGGGCTCCCTGCTCAGTAAGGGAGCCTGCTTCTCCCTCTGACCCTCCCCCCTCTCATGTACTCTCTCTCTCTCATTCTCTCTCTCTCAAATAAATAAATAAATCTTTAAAAAAAAAACAAAAAAGAGTGACACAAAGAGAGCCATTCTGATTCCAACAAAGTAAAAATTTTCTGAATAAAAGCTGGAAGGCAATGTGGAGAAATGAAAAGTGTTAGTGTTTTGAGTCGTGGATTTTATATAAAAATGCACCGTTAGGATTTCCTTTTTCCTGTTGTCAGGTTCTTAATAATAAATCACTTTAATGCAATTTTCTTTGTTTGAAGAAAACACGGAGAAATGAAACAGTGTATTTGAATTTTGATTTTGGTGAAAATGTTCTCTACCAAAATTTCCTTTAATTCAATCTTCATAAAAAATAATTTCAGTGCAGTTATTAAATAGAAAAGCTGGCCATTGTGTAATTTATCCAGTGCTGTTCTGAGCTCAGCAGGGAGCTAAGTGCTTGTATTCCTTCATTTATTCAACAAATAAATGAGCTAAGGGGAGTGCTTTCCATGCATTTGCAGTTTGATGCCTCTCTGCAACTCTCTAATGTCAGCGCTGTTGTTAGTCCCATTTCACAGATGAGGAAACCGAGACTCAGAGGTTAAGTTCCTTGCCGGAGTCATTCATCTTGGAAGTGGCAGAGCTGAGGTTTGCATCCGGGTCTCCTGAGGCTCTTTCCCCACCCTCTCTCACTCCTCTGCCCACAGCAGCACAGACTGCTTTAAATGTTTATGGACTGAATAAACAGACTGGGATGCCTGGGTGGCTCAGTCGGTTAAGCGTCTGCCTTCAGCTTGGGTTGTGATCCCAGGGTCCTGGGATCGACCCCCACATTGGGCTCCTCGCTCAACAGAGAGCCTGCTTCTCCTTCTGCCCCTCCCCTTGCTCGTGCTCTCTCTCTCTCAAATAAATAAATACATAAAATCTTTTAAAATAAAGAAAATAAACAGAGACTGACCAAGCAAATAAGTGAGCACCGAGAGGCAGCAGCTTCACCAAACAACGGCACGGAGTCAGGAGAACTGCACTTGGGTCTGACTCACTCTGTGGCCATTCCCTCTGGACCTCTGGGGCCTCACAGGCTAAATGAGGGATTTGGATAGCTATTTAGAACATTTTGGAAAATAACCCAGACCATAATCCTTTGGACTTTAATTTTAACTGATTATAGTTAGTATGTTAGTCCTAAAAGTGTACTAAAAATATGCCAATGGTACTCAGATACTATTGAAAGCAGCTATCTGGACTTAAAGTCCCAAGATTTGAGTTCAAAGACTGGCTCTACTTTTGAGTGACTTTGGGCCAATTTTCTAGCTCTCTGACTCTCAAAGACAGTAGCAATCCTAATCTCCCTCGATGATCACGTGGACTCCCCCCCCGAAAGGTAACCCACGTGAAAGAACAAAATATTTAATAAGTACTTATATCTTGAATGAAAGACCCCTTAAGAGACATCAACATAAAATTATATACTATATACAATTAGCATAAATCTATCTGTTTTGATGTTTCCTAATCACTCAGCAATTCTTTGACAGGTAGATACATATTTTTGATATAAGCTGCCATGAGGAAAGGAAGTGAGTGTGTTGCCCCTGATTCTGTAAGATCCATGAGACAGGGACCATGTCTGTCTGGTTCATGGCCATCCCCTGAGCCAGCACAGCGTGTGGTCCACAGTAGGTGCTCAATAAGTGTGTGATGGATGAATGACAACATGCCTATATCTCTGTGAAGGCAGAGTTCAGAGCTGAGATGGAAGTTCTCCCTCGTTCCCTACCTCATCTATTTCCTACGTATGGCAAACAAGCCCATGGAAAGATACTCAGGATCATCAGTCATCGGGGAACCACAAATGACAATCACAATGCAAAACCACTACACATTCCCTACGGTGACTACAGTTTTAAAAACTGACCATATCCAGTGTTTGCCACAATGTGGAGCAACTAGAACCCTCGTACAATATTGACAGGAGTGCAAAATGATACAAATACAAGACACTACTTCGGAAAATAGTTCCGCAGGTTTTTAAAAAGTTAAACATACACCTCCCATGCAACCCAGAAGTCACATTTATAGAAGAGAAATTTTTAAAAATATGTCCACATAACGATGCACATGTGAATTATCATAGAAGCTTTGTTAACAATAACCAAAAGCTGGAAACAACCCAAATGGTGGGTTGAATAAACCAACTGAACGAATAAGCAAAACAAATCATGGAAACATCCATTCAATGGCAGAGTATTCAGCGATAAAAAGGGATAAAGTACTGATGCATGCAACAACATAGATGAATCTCAACTGCATTCTGCTAAGTGAAATATACCAGACTCAAACGACTGAATAGCGTGTACAGTTGTTGCTTGGACAATTCAGGGGTTAGGGACACGAATTCTTTGTGTAGTTGAAAATCTGCCTATAACTTTGGACTCCCCTGAAGCTTAACTACGAATAACTTTTTGTTGATCCGAAGCCTTACCGATAACATGAAGAGTCAATTAACACATTTTTTTGTATGTTACATGTATCCTATACCATATTCTTAAAAAAGTACACTAGAGAAAAGAAAGTGTTAAGAAAATCATACAGAGGAGAAAATACGTTTACTGTGCTATACCATATTTTTTGAATCAATCTGCAAAAAAGTGAACCCTCACAGTTTAAACCCATGTTGTTCAAGAGTCAACTGCAATTCCATTTAAATGAAATTCTAGAAAAGGCAAAAATATAGTGACAGGAGCAGCACCTGGGTGGCTCAGTCGTTAAGCAGCTGCCTTTCGCTCAGGTCATGATCCCCGAGTCCTGGGATCGAGCCCCGCCTCGGGCTCCCTGCTCCGCGGGGATTCTGCTTCTCCCTCTCCCTCTGCCCCTGCTTGTGTTCCTGCTCTCACTGTGTCTCTCTCTGTCAGATAAATAAATAAAATCTTTAAAAAATATATATATATAGTCATAGGAAGTTGAGACCAGGGGTGGGGAGAGCAAAATGGCTACAAAAGAAGACAGGTAAACTTCCTGGCATGATAGAAATATTCTAAACGGCATTGTGGTGGTGGTTGCATAACTGTATATGTTTGTCAAGCTCATTGAATTTTATACTTAAGTTGGTGCACTTTATTTTACATAAATTATATTCAATAGAGCTGATTTTTAAACTACTATTTGGTTGGTTGGTTGTTACTATGGATTGCTTTTTGGAGCAGTGAGTATCTTGTCCCTGGAGAATTACAAAGACAGGCCAAATGGATATCTGTCAGGCATGTTGTAGAGGGGATTCCTGAGTTGGGTGCAAGCCCAGAATAGATGGCCTTGGAGTACTTAGGGTTATAGAATTTACGCTTAAGGTCAGTATTGCCTAATGCGTAGTAGAAAGAACAATGGTCCAGGAGTCAAGAGCCATTCGTTCATTCATTCATTCACCCATACATTCATCATTTACTGAAGACCTACCATGTGCCTGACAGTGCTTAACCGTGCTGAACTCGAGCTGGTTCAAGTCAGGTTTATGTGCAATCACACCTAAGAGTCCTAACAAATAGAAGCCCATAACTGGGTATTACACTGGCTGATACTCACTACAAATGCAGAAGGAGGAGATCAGTGAGGGCTCCAAGGACTTGGGGAGACCACCCACTCCTCTCCATCTCCATTGCCCCAGCCTTGGCCCAGGCTGCCCTGCCTCCCACCAGGACAATCACAGCACCTCCCTGAGCCCACTCTAGCTTCCGTAGACCCATTCTGTCCACGGCAGTCAGAGGGTTTCAGTGGCCTCCTGAGATCCAGATCTGACCCCACTGCTCTCCCGACTAAAGATCCTTCCATGCTGTCTCATTGGCCCAGATTAACATGCAGATCCTCCAACACAGTTCTTAGGGCCCCTGGTGACATAGCCATAGGTGGAAGGAAGATCCGCTAGGGAGGAGTTGTGGCATCCCTGTGCACTGGGGTGGGGAGCAGGGACAGCAAAGGACGGCACGGAGAGATGTTCAGGAAGCAAACCCAGCTGATTCTGGCCCTGGCTGTACTGCTGGCCTGTGCAACCCAGGCCTCAGTTTCCCAGATCATGCAGCAATGAGATAGGTGATCTGGAAGGGTCCTTTCAGTCCCAGAGTTGTAAGTCTAGGCATGTTGCCTTGCTGCCCCTCTGTCTCTGTCTCTCTGTGTGTCCCTCTCACTCCACAGACACCTTTCTAGAAAATTGTTATCTGCAGATATGAGTCACAGATTATTACTGGCTCAGTCTGCAGGAGACTTCACAGCCTGTCCTGCTGACATGATTCTCTGCCCAGAAGAGCTCGAGGGTCATGTTACTGACCTGAAGTGCAGAAGAAAACCTGGTGAGCATACTTTGAAATGGGAGAAAGAATGCACTTATAGCCACTGACACACTCCAGACAATGATCAGTCCCTGGAATCCAGTGAAAGGGAGTGAGTGGGAGAGAGAATGGTCCAGTCTATCAGATCTTTCAGATGCTGTGTGTCCAAAGCCCTCAATACACTACTGGGGAGGTGTTTCCTTCCCATCAAATGGAAAGGTCACAGACCTGGCCATGAATCAATGGGCCACTCAGTCTTGGCTTGACCTTGACAATGTTACTTCACCTCTAGCATTTCTTTATCAACCGGTCAAACACAGTAAGAACAGCTCATCTTATCAAACATTTCACAGTATTTTAAACTTCACAACCAACACATGTTCATTAGAGAAAATATAAAGCATGAATAATTAAACATATATATGTGTAGATATATTCCTTAATCTCACATTTCTTTTTTTAATTTTTTTTAAAGATTTTATTTATTTATTTGACAGAGAGAGAGCAGGCACACAAACAGGGGCAGCAGGGAGAAGGAGAAGAAGGCTCCCCACAGAGCCTCATCTCATTGTAAGTCTTCTTTCTACTGTGTGTCAAACCTACCTCCTTCAATTGTGTCAGGGGTGGGTGTAGACTGACGAAGCGTGGGGATATTTCCTGTGGTATGATGTGTGGGAGGATCAGTGGGGAAGCATCTGCTAACCCCTCTGACCCCAACCCCAGTGAACCTGGCCCAGCACTCAAGGGCCTGCAATCCTCCCTCTCCCCTCCCAGCCTTGTGGGTGCTGGAGGGAGGCAGTCTGACCAACTGGCACGAACTTTGGCCTTAGTGTGTTATCACTTTTTCTGAGAAACTCGAAAATGGCCAAGCAAATCAAAGGTCTTTTATGACCAGGAGGACAAAAGTCCAGTTCAGCCATTAGCCATCGATTATTCCTCACCACACCTTGGGCGAGATCCCAAGATCCTTGCCTTGGTTTCACAAAGAGCACGATGCGGGTTATTCTACCAGGTCCCCGTATGATGCCGAGATGTCTTATCAGACTTGCAGGCAGGCTTGTTCAGGGAGAGAAGGCTTCCGAACTCACACCCACTAAAGTTGTGTGTGCTGGAGTAGGGGACAGGGGCTCCATGTGCTGTCCTGCCGAGGACAGATTCCCACTTAAAACCAGGATTCTCCATAACAACAACAAAATGGTAATTATGTGAGGTAAAGGCCGTGTTAACTAACCATATTGTGGGAAACATTTTGCGATCTGTAAGTGTATCAAATCATCATATTGTACACCTTATTCTTTTTTTTAATTTTTATTTTTTAAATTTTTTATTGTTATGTTAATCACCATACATTACATCATTAGTTCTTGATGTAGTGTTCCATGATTCATTCTTTGTACATAACACCCAGTGCTCCACGAAGAACGTGCCCTCCTTAATACCCATCACCGGGCTAACCCATCCCCCCACCCCCCTCCCCTCTAGAACCCTCAGTTTGTTTCTCAGAGTCCATCGTCTCTCATGGTTCGTCTCCCCCTCCGACTTCCTCCCCTTCATTCTTCCCCACCTGCTATCTTCTTCTTCTTTTTTTTTTCCTTAACATATATTGCATTATTTGTTTCAGAGGTACAGATCTGTGATTCAACAGTCTTGCACAATTCACAGCGCTCACCATAGCACATACCCTCCCCAATGTCTATCACCCAGCCACCCCATCCCTCCCACCCCCCAGCACTCCAGCAACCCTCAGTTTGTTTCCTGAGATTAAGAATTCCTCAAATCAGTGAGGTCATATGATACATGTTTTTCTCTGATTGACTTATTTCACTCAGCATAACACCCTCCAGTTCCATCCACGTCATTGCAAATGGCAAGATCTCATTCCTTTTGATGGCTGCATAATATTCCATTGTGTACACCTTATTCTTATACCATGTTCTATGTCAATTGTATCTCAAGAAAGCTGGAAATACATAAACAAATAAATAAATGAAGAGTAAATCAAACCAGGATTCTGTCTCTCCTGGCAGGAGTGTCAATAACAATCTGTATCAGGAACATGCCTTAACCCTTTGGTCCAGCAATTCCATTTCCAGGAATCTCTCCTAAGGAATGAATCCTCAATACGGACAAGGCTCCAGACACAGAGGTGTTCATTGTAGCATTATTTGTGATCGTTGAAAAATGAAATCAATCATGTCTATGCCAGCAATAGATGAATTGCTAACATTTACTGCATTTCCCTGTTGGCCAAGAATTTTACCTGCATTGTCTCACTGAGTCCTTGCAGAAACCCTGTAAGGTAAAATATGGGTATTATCCCCATTTTGCAGGTAAGGAAACCGGGCACAGAGAGATTAAATAATGTGCCCAAGATTACATCGCTAACAGCACAGCAGAGCCAGGATTTATAGCAGTGTGAAAAAAAAGATGCTTCTGTTGAAATGGTTTGTATTAAAAAGGATCAAAGTTTATGTATGGAATGATCACAACTATATAAAGCAATAATAATAATCATCGTGACTCAGGGATTTATTTTTATTTTTTATTTATTTTTTTTAAAGATTTTATTTTATTTATTTATTTGAGAGACAGAGAGCAGGAGAGGGGATGGAGTCAGAGGGAGAAGCAGACTCCCCGCTGAGCAGGGAGCCTGACACAGAACTCGATCCCGGCACTCCGGGATCATGACCCGAGCTGAAGGCAGTCACCCAACCAACTGAGCCACCCAGGCGCCCTTATTTTTAAAGGCTTCAAAGAAATACTCCAAAATATTATAGCGGGTCTCTTTAGGTACTGGGTGTGTGGGCTATTTCGTGACTTTTGGTGGGGAAGCTTCTACTTTTTTCTATTTTACGCAATTATATATTTTTATAATTCAGGGGAGAAAATGAACTTTTTGTTTGTTCTTACATAGGTATTTAGAATTGAGAATGCAAGAGGATGGTTCTCAAATGGAAGGATTTTAGGCAATGGAGGAGTTATCTGGGGTAAAAAGGACCTTGCCAGAGAAGTCACCAGAGAAGGCTGGAAGTTTCTGACCGGCCCACTTTGGTCTGACCTAGCATTACCTCAGAAGCATGCGGGGAGGAGTAGAGCGGAGAAGCCAAGCAGGGGTAAGGCTCAGAAAACAAGTCTCAGGAGAAAACTTTCAAACCTTTGGTCCCAGACCATAGGGGCAGCCCAGGAAGATTTTTCAATGACATGTCTGGGGACAAGGAGGCTGGAGGTATTTTTGCTTCCCTCTGTCCTCTGCAGGGTGGGGCTGAGCAGGCGGACATCAAGCTCTCCCCATCGTGGCTACACCAGAGGACGGGGGACAGTGGTCCCCGCTGGAGCCCACTTCTCCATCTCCATCAGTTCTCCCCTAACATATGCACACCCACTTCTAAAAACTGGACAATTTTTGCTCAACCTAACTTAAAAGAGGAATAAAAAATTCTTTTGGAAACTTTGTCTATAACATACTATCAAAATGAAAATGTTGTGCTTGTTGGACAAACACCTTCAAATCAGCCCCATGCCCCTCCTAGAGAGGAATCCGGAAGCAACCTGCCTTCTGCCACGTCCTGGTTCCACCAGGGAGTCCTGAGGGCTAGGAAGCCTAAGGTGGGGACAGACTGAAGGGCTTGGCCGGCCGGCCAGGCCATTTGAGGGCAGCAGGGGAGACAGGGCCCAGGGTTTGGGCCAAGGAGGCTACAGAGAGCAGGGCCAAATGGAAGGGTCTGAGGCTGCTGGGAGGTCAAGGTCAGGCCAACACTGCTTTACCAGTTGCCTAAAGCCAGTGGCTTTATTGTTTAGGAATTTGGTCGATTACAGACCTGTTCCAAAATAAAAATAATAGATATCACTATAGAAAATTCAGACAAAAAAAAAGAAAAAATTCACACAAAAAGAAAAAGTAAAAAAAAATGACCATTTTTCTAATACCTTTATTTTAAAATACATTTTATCATTAAATATACTTTCTCTTTGAAAGTAAGCTAGGAGTGTTCTGTTTACTTTAAACATTCCTGATTGCTTGAATGTTTAAGGAATATCTGCCTTATTTATGTTAAGTAAATCTGCTGTTAATCTCGTAAACACAAAATAGGGCAGAAACAAACAAACTTTTTTTTTTAACCTGAATATCTTTTATCGTATGTGTTAGAAACTTGTTTTGTTTTGTTTTTGTCAAAGATTTATTTATTTTTTAGAGAGGGAGAGAATGAGTAGGGGTGAGGGGCAGAGGGAGAGGGAGAGGGAGAGAGAATCTTCAGCAGACTCCACACTGAGTGCAGAGCCAGACAAGGGACTCGATCTCATGACCCTGAGATCACTACCTGAACCAAGTCTGGGGCTTAACCAACTGTGCCACCCAGGTGCCCCCAAAACTTTGTTTTTATGATGCAAAATTAGTATTCAAGAAATAAGTGTGTCTTTGGAAGTACATGCTACCAAATTCAAAAGGTACGGAGATGAAAATGTACACATAGTGAAAAGTCAGACCCCTTCCCTCCCCACTCCTAGCCACTCAGTTCCCCTCTCTCTTTTTTTATTTTTTTTATTTTTTAAAAATATTTTATTTATTTATTTAACAGAGAGAGACAGAGTGAGAGAGGGAACACAAGCAGGCGGGGTGGCAGAGGGAGAAGCAGGCTTCCCTGCAGAGCAAGGAGCACGATGCGGGGCTCGATCCCAGGACCCTGAGATCATGACCTGAGCCGAAGGCAGACACTTAACGACTGAGCCACCCAGGCGCCCCCCCCTTTTTTTAATATTTTATTTATTTTTAGAGAGAGCTTGTGCAAGGCGGGGTGGGGGGGAGGCAGAGGGAGAAAATTCAAGCAGAGTCCCCACTGAGCACAGAGCTCAACGCAGGGCTCCATCTCACCACTCGGAGATCAAGAGTCAGCTGCTTAAGCAACTGAGCGACCCAGGTGCCCCAAACAGTTCCCCTCTCTAAGGAAAACTGTTTACTGTTTTTTTTTTTATTCATCTTGGCAGAGAGTATCTTTGCATTTGCAAATGTGTTTACATTCTTTAGTGATTGTGTGTATGTTTATAGTAATTGAAGTACTATGTTCTAAATCTTGCTTCTTAGACAATACATCTTGGGGATCTTTCTATAGCACATGTAGAGAGTTCTGTTAGCTGTGTCCTCACCCCTATTGACCTAAAGTGTCCTTTTTGGTGTCTAACCAGAAACCCTGACAACTCTCAGCCCCTCTAGCAAGGCCTGCAGTCCCAAGGAGATGGGAGAGACAAGGAGGGGGTGGTTCAAGGGCTCTTGCCTTCTTTCCCTACCCCCTCCACCCTCTCTTCCTCCCTTCCTCTTTCCCTTCCCCCTCCCTCTCTCCCTCCCTCTCTCCCTCCCTCTCTTCCTTCCTTCCTTCTTTCCTTCCTTCTCCTCCTCAACCCCTCCCCCCACCCCGGCTTCTTTCCTTCCTTTTCTTCTTGCTTTCTAAAATGAAACAGTTCACTGTGGCTCTTTCTTACTCTGATTGCTAAAACAAAACATGCTTAATTGTAAAATGATCAGAAAGTATTAAAAAAAAAAGGAGAGTGAAAAGTTACTCATCGTTACCCAGAAATCATCACTATGAACATTTTAGTGTCTGTTCTTCCAGTTATTTTTCAGGCATGCACACCATGTTTTTTCCACTTTTTTTTTTTTTTAAGATTTTATTTATTTATTTGACAGAGAGAGACACAGCCAGAGAGGAAACACAAGCAGGGGGGAGTGAGAGAGGGAGAAGCAGGCTTCCTGCGGAGCAGGGAGCCCGATGCGGGGCTCGATCCCAGGACCCCGGGATCATGACCTGAGTTGAAGGCAGATGCTTAACGACTGAGCCACCCAGGCGCCCCTGTTTTTTCCATTTTTAACCATTTTCAAGTGTATAATTCAGTGGCACTTAGTACATTCACAGCATTGTACAACCATGACCACTACCTGGTTTCAGAACATTTTCATTACCCCGAAAGGAAACCCTGTATCCCTCCATCAAGGAGTCACCCCCTATTCCCCTCTCCCAGCCCCTAGTAACCGTTAATCTGCTTTCTGTCTCTATGGATTTGCCTATTCTAGGTATTTCATATAAATGAATGGTCATTTAGGGACGCCTGGGTGGCTCAGTCGTTGGGCGTCTGCCTTCGGCTCAGGTCGTGATCCCAGGGTCCTGGGATCAAGCCCCGCTCCGCGGGAAGCCTGCTTCTCCCTCTCCCACTCCCCCTGCTTGTGTTCCCTCTCTCGCTGTGTCTCTCTCTGTCGAACAAATAAATAAAATCTTGAAAAAAAAAAAAGATACTGGAAGTCTCAATCTAATATTAAAAAAAATTTTTTTAAATAAATAAATGGTCATTTAATATATAATCATATAATAGATGGTCTTTTGTGTCCGGATTCTTTCACTTAGCATAATATTTCCAAGGTTCATCCATGTTGAAGCTTCTATCAGGATCTTCATTTCCTTTTATGGCCAAATAATATTCCATTGAATGGATATACCGTATTTGTTTATCCACTCACCACTTGAGGGACATTTAGGTTATATCTTCCTTTTGGCTACTGTGAATAGTGCTGCTATGAACACATGTGTGTAAGTTTTTGTTTGAATATCTATTCTTGATTTTTTGGGGGGGTATATACTTAAAAGTAGAATTGCTGGGTTGAATCGTCATTCTATGTTTAACTTCTTGAGAAAATACCAAACTATTTTCTACAGTGGCTGCATTGTTTTGTATTCCTACCAGCAATGTATGAAAATTCCAATTTCTCCACATCTTTCCCAACATTATTTTCCACTTGTTTGTTTGTTTGCTTGTTTGTTTTATAGCCATCCTAGTGGATATGAAGTGGCATCTCATTGTGGTTTTGATTTACATTTCCTTAATGACTAATGACATTGAGCATCTTTTCATGTATTTGTTGGCTATTTGCATATATTCTTTGGAGAAATATCTATTCAAGTCCTTTGCCCATTTAAAAAACTGGGTTGTTTGCCTTTCTGTTGTTTACTAGGGCAACTTCTTTATATATCCTGGATACAAGACCCTTATCACATATATGATTTGTAAATGTCTTCTTCCATTTTGTGGGTTTCTTTTCACTTTCTTGGTTGTATCCTTTTTTTTCCTTTTAAAGATTCACTTTATTTATTTGACAGAGAGAGACACAGCAAGAGAGGGAACACAAGCAGGGGGAGCGGGAGAGGGAGAAGTAGGCTTCCCGCCGAGCAGGGAGCCCAATGTGGGGCTCGATCCCAGGACCCCGGGATCATGACCCGAGCCAAAGGCAGACGCCCAACGACTGAGCCACCCAGGAGTCCCTTGGTTGTAGCCCTTGATGCATAAAAGATTTTTATTCTGATGAAGTCCAATTTATCTGTGTTGTTTTTCTTTTGTAGCTTGTGCTCATGGTCATAAAGACTTACTCCTACGTTTTCTTCTTGTAGTTTTAGTTCTTATATTCAGGACTTTTATATATTTTGAGTTTATTTTTTCATATGGTGTGAGGTAAGGGCCCAACTTCATTCTTTGCTTGTAAGATATCCAGTTGTCTCAGCACCATTTATTAAAGAGATTATTCCTTTCCCATTGAATGGTTTTAGCATTCTTATTGAAATCCCATTGTCAAAGATATGTAGGTTTGTTTCTGGGCCCTCGATTCCATTCCACTGATCTATACGTAAGACTATCCTTATGCAATACCACGCTATTTTGATTACTGTAGCTGTGTAGCAAGCTTTGAAATCAGCAAGTGTGAGTCTTCACATTTAGTTTTCTTTTTCAAGATTGTTTTGGCTGTTTGGGATTTCTTGCAATTCCACATGAATTTCAGAATTGGCTTTCCCACTTCTGAAAAGTGGAATTTGTGAGGTTTTGAGATTTTCATAGGGATTGCATTAAATTTGTAATGGCTTTGGGAATTATTGTCACCTTAACAATATTTTTTTAAATTTAATTTTATTTATTTATTTTAGAGAGAGAGCATGTGCACACGAACTGGGGGAGGGGCATGAGGGAGAGGGAGAGAGACTCTCAAGCAGATTCTGAGCTGAGTTTGGAGCCCACCCTGAGACCAGGGGCTCGATCTCACAACCCTGAGATCATGACCTGAGCCAACATCAAGAGTCATACACTTAACTGACTGAGCCACCTAGGCGCCCCTCACCTCATAAATATTAAGTCCTAAGCCCATGAACATGGATGTCCACTTATTTAGATCTTCTTTAATTTCTTTCAGTAACGTTTTGTAGTTTTAGTATATTGCATCTCTGTGGTTAAATTTATTCCTAAGTATTTTATTCTTTTTCAGTGCTATTGTCCCCATTTTTTTCTAATTATTTTATTATGGTAAAATACACATAGCTGTAAAATTCACCATTTTAGCCATTTTTAAGTATACAGTTCTGTGACATTAAATCCATTCATCATGTGTGAGCACCACCGCCATTTTATCTCCAGAACTCTTCATCTTGTTCAGCTGGAGCTCTAGGCCCATGACACTAACTCCTCATTCTCCCCTCCCACAGCCCCGGGCAACCACCACTCTACTTTCTGTCTTTATGATTTGACTACTCTAAGTGACTCGCATGGGTGGAATCACACAGTATTTGTCTTTTTGTAACTGACTTATTTCATTGAGTGTAATGTCCTCAAGTTTCGTCCACGTCGAAACACATGCCACAATTTCCTCCCTTTTGAAGCCGAGGTAACGTTCCATTGTGTCTATGGACCACGTTTACTTTTATCCATTCACTTCTCAACGGACACGTTGTTTCCATGTTTTGTCTATTACAAATAATGCTGCTCTTGGGGCGCCCGGGTGGCTCAGTCGGTTAAGCGTCTGCCTTCGGCTCAGGTCATGATCCCAGGGTCCTGGGATCGAGCCCTGCATCGCGCTCCCTGCTCAGTGGGGAGCCTGCTTCTCCCTCTTCCTCTGCCTGCCGCTCTGCCTGCTTGTGCTATCTCTCCCTGTCACATAAATAAATAAATAAAATCTTTAAAAAAATAAATAAATAAGGCTGCTCTAAACAAGACTGTACAAATATCTCTTTGAGAACTTGCTGACAGTTCTTTTGGGTATACACCTAGAAGTGAGATTGCTGGATCACATGGCAATTCTATTTCAATTTTTTAGGGACCTGCCATACTGTCTTCCACAGGGGCTATACCATTTTCTATTCCCACCAACAGTGTACAGGGTCTAATTTCTCTGCACACAACTTTTTAAAACTTCACATATGGCCATGTTGCTGTGTCTGTGGCATAAAAGGCCACCTAATTATTTTACCACATTTTATGGCTATCCTGCAATTCATTCCAACAATCCCTTAATATTGGCTATCATAGTTATTTCAAGTTTTTAACTACCATAAATAAGGATGCAGTGAGCTTCATTATAATGTACATCTTTGTGCGCTTATCCAATTATTTCCTTTGGATCAGTTCCCAGGAGTGGACTTATTAGGTGCAAGGAGAGCCATACTTCTAAACCTGTGATGACTGTTGCCAAATTGTCCTCCAAAAGTTTCAGAGCAACACCCACTCTGTACAGCAGTGGACCAGGTGCCTCTACCTCAAGCACGGTCCCAATGATTTCTCCCCAGTGTCACTTCCAGAGGGAGAGTACAAGGGCCCTCGCATGTGCCTTCACTGGCCAGAACCCTTGAAGAAGATGGGAACAATCAGTCCCATTCATTCAATAGAGAGGTCCTCCTCTTAGATCTGGAAGGGCCCTTGGCAAAACTTTCTCGGAATTGTCATTATGAGGATACTTTGAGTTTTGTTGTCGTTTTGTCTGTTATTTGTCTGTTTCTTCCTCTAGACTCTAAGCCACGTGCAGCCAGGGATTGTGTTCACAGGAATGGCAATGTCTTGTAAAGCACCTGGCACAGAGAAGATCTCAGAGCATGTTAGTTCTCGGTAGGATGGGGGACAAGACAGTTGAACCACAAGCTGGAGCTCCATGAGAGTAGAAACGGCATCTGTCATTGACGCTGTGTCTCCAGGGCAGGTACCCAGGTACCATCTCTGGCACATAGTGACTGCCCCGTATTCATTGAGTGAATAAATCAAAGAGCCGGGCTCTAGAGAGTCGGTGGTAGTAGCCGATCTGAAGACTCCTAGTTCAGTGCTCTTTCTGCCTGATGTCCTCTCTTACTCAAATTATTCTAATGTTTGTGCTGAATTTCTGTCTTTGTGGTCCCTTGGTTTCTGGGCTTCAGCAAAACGGCCATATTGCTGCTACCTAACAGACAAGCATGCGACATCACCTGTCGGCAGCTCTGAAGTTCCATCTGACACCCTCAAACGACTTTCCAGTGGTGAGGACCAGGAAGGGACTTTCCTTATGCATGCCCAGCTCTGGCCCATCTGTGCCCCCTTCACTTGGATGCTATTCTGTAGGCTGGAGTCAGCATGAGAGCTATTTTTGACTAAGTGGCCACCTAATCTTACATAACCCTCAGCGATTCAGGCCAAGGTCATTTGGCTTAGGGCATGAAAGACACTTCAGAGACAGTGATCCCCCTTCCCCAGAGCCCCTCCAGGGACCCAAAGCTCTGACCGTAGTGCCATGATGGTGACTCCGGACCTCTACTGCAAAGCCCAGCGAGGACTTTCTGAACACAGCTCAACTTCCATAACATTTTCTGGGAGGATTCCCCAAATAGTGTGTCCCCATACCCCTGGCACTTGGACGTCATTACAGATCCAGGAAGCAGGGTGTTGGGAAGCCCTCACTACCACCCACCCCCACGCCCAGTTCTTCCCCAAATGTGGGGGTACACAAGTTAAAGATACTCCAGAGGGCCCAGGCTGGGTGGGATCTTTATCCCTCCTGGGGGAGAAGAGACAGGCCCACATCTTAAAGATTTTTATTTATTTATTTGAGACGGGGCAGGGGGAGCGAGCGTGCACACAAGCCGGGGGAGGGCCAGAGGACAGAAGGAGAGGAAGAAGAACAAGCAGACTCCTCGCTGAGCGCGAGCCCCACAAGACACAGGGCTCCATCCCAGGACCCCCAGAATCATGACCTGAGCTGAAATCAGATGCTTAACCCACTGAGCCACCCAGGCGCCCCAATTTTCAATTTTGTTTTATTGGAAAAGAGATAGAAGGGCATTCCAGGTCCTCTGGAATTGAATCCCAAATGCTTTCCCTATCTCATCAGCAAGCCCCTAGGCAAAAGCCCGACACAGGATAGATGCTCACTAAATGCTTAGTAAATGGAGTTCACTGCCTGCCCCTCAGACTTCCTGCCACACCCAGCTACCTGCCAACTGCTGGTGAACCCTGTACCTTTGCGTACGCCCGAGACCTCAAGTGCCTCAAACCACCTTTCAAGATACCCATAAACATAAACAGAAGGTGTTGCTCTTTGGTCTATATTTTCGGGGCACACTGCTCACACTTCTGTTTTGAGCTTCTTTTTTTATTTATTTGAGAGAGAAAGACAGAGATATTGACAGAGATAGCGAGAGAGACAGCAAGAGAGGGCACAAGTGGACAGGCAGAGGGAGAAGCAGGCTTCCCCCTGAGCAGGGAGCCCGAGGCGGGGCTTGACTCCAGGACCCCGGGATCATGACCTGAGCCGAAGGCAGACGCTTAACGACTGAGCCACCCAGGCGCCCCTGTTTTGAGCTTCTTAAAACATAACTGATATGCATTCTTGTTTCTTCCTCCAGACTGGGAGCTCCTGGAGGGCAGGGTCTGGCCCTTACTGGTCACAGCATCTCCAGTACACATTGCTGCCTGGCACTTACTGGACCCCTGTCAATACCCAGTAGTTGATGGATGGGTGACTGGAGACACATGTGAGGTGTGCAGGTCACAGAATTGTTTGTTTCAAATCCAGCATGGGCTGGCTGAAAGGGAGAGGCAGGGAAGGCCGAGTCAACATTCTCAATACTCATGGAGTCAGTATGGCTTTTCTCTCTTAAATTTTTTTAAATCTAATTGAATTTAAATAAAAAAAATTAATCTCACAAATCATTGGCATTCCTTGTAGAAAACACAGCGCAGCTGCAAGAAAATCACTTTCAACACTAGAATACCCTTCCAGACTTCTTTCTCCTATTGTCCAGCCCCCATCATTTTCACAGAAATGGGGCCTCACTGTGCTTCCTGTCTTGTTAATCGTTTCCTTGAATGCTAGGGAGAGGGTTACTGAGATTACCGGCCACTTCCCTTTCCTAGGAACCGCCCTTATTCCTTGCTTAATTCTGCAGCTCTCCTGTTAGGTCAAGAGTCCCCTCCCCTGGTCTTAGTGGATTGGTCCAGAGGCAGGTCTTTACCCCAGTTGGGTCAACCACAGTGCCAACATACCCTGACCACAGTGGACTGCTCTGGTTTGGATCCTCGACCTAAGGTGGCCAATGTATTCCTTGCTTAAGATTTTTTGGATTTGGGGCTGGAGACTTCAGGTAGACTCTTCCTTGTGGCCGAAACTTGTTTCCCCCTATCTGGTCTGCAGTGAGAAAGTCTGGGTGTGGGGAGAGGCAAACACAGCAGACGGAGAGGGAATCCTTGAGCTGTCTGAGTCCCACATTCCAGTTGTTTTTCAAGTTTGGTCACACCATGGTCCTTCCTGAACCTCGGTTGTCCAACTCTCCTTTGGATTCCATAAACCAATAAATCCTCCCTTTGCTTTTTCCATTTTGAGATGGATTTCTGTCACTTGTCACTGAGCAGTTCTTGACACACACCAAGTGTGACTCCATGCCAGTAACGCACATGTACAACATCATTTTTAATGGTGGCAGGGAAATGTCTGAATTTTTACTTGCAACGAATCTCCTGTTGTTGGCTATCTAGATTATTTCCATTTTTTCACTGTGTGAGCAACACTGTAGTAGACATCCTCATAAATTCATCTCTGTTCCATGCAGCAGTTTATTATAATGAACTCCTAGAGGTGCAATTGCTACAGCAAAGGGTATTCGTATTCTTAAGGCTTTGTGACGCAGTGTTTTACTGCCTTTGTGCTCTGTGACCATTGCCTCTTCCAGTGTCATTATCCAACTGGTTGTCGGATGCCTTCATGGTTTTACATTACTTCAGAGTGAGCTGGCCCCGATGAGTCTGACCCTCAGTGGTTCTTGCAAGGGGTTGGGTCGAGGCTTGGGCTCCAGTCTGCTTCTAAACTATGTCCAACCTTTCTGTTGAAAAAAGTAGGTGTGGGTCAATCATGGTCATGAGCACTTTCAGAGGATTTTGTAAACACAAGGACAAGTCCCTGAGTGCACAGTGAACACTGGGTCTGGGGGTATAAATGGAGGATGCCCAGCTTCACAGTCATCGGCTGGGTCTTGAGGGTTTATCCCAGAAGGGCAAGGGAAGAACATGGCTGTGAGGACAGGTCTGACACCTGCTGCCAGGAAGGTCCAGGTCAGGGGCTCATCCTGTTCGGACAATGGGGAAGCCTTCCTGAAAAAAATCAATGAAGCTGAGACTTGAAGGATGTTTAGCGCTCAGCCTGATGAGGAGTGAACGAGAGGGGCCAAGTTTCCCTGGCAGAGGAAACAGATGATACCAAAGCCTGGAAACAGGAGAGAATGTAGAGGGTTCGGCAGGAGGAAAGAAAGTCCCTCGGGTCTGGAATGTGGAGAATCTGATAAAAAGAGTGAAAGACAAGGCTGCAGGAATGGTAAGGCCTCTTCCTGGCTAGCCCCAGACCTCTAGCCTGAGGGCCATGGGGGAGCTTCGGAAGGTACAAGAGGGGAAAGGTGTGACCCATGTTCTTCAGGGAGAGGCAGGGACAAAGTGAATCGAAAGGTAACAGGGCCCATGTCTCCAGCACGGTGGCCTATCTCAGGGGCCCAAGGCTCTCTGAAAGCTTTTCTCTGCTGGACACTTGGGTCTTAGACCTCTTCGCTCAGTCCCCCTGCAGGGAGAGCCAAATCTCAAGCAGCCATTCCATCATGGCTGATGCCCTCTGCGGGCCAGCCCAGGCTCCTAGTCCAGGGCCCAATAGCAAAACAGATAAATATAGCACGTTCATGTGGCAGCATGCACATGAATATATCTCTGCTTTCTGCATAAAGAAACATTCCCCCGCCCAACCCCACCATGGCTCACATACAGATAAGACTTTGGTGGGGGGGGGGGGTGCGGTAAAAGGCACAGCATGGGGAAATATAGTCAATGCTATTATAGCAGCCTTGTATGGGGACACATGGCAGCTACACTTGTGGTGAGCATAGCGTAACATATAGAGATGTTAAATCACTATGTTGTACATCTGAAACTAATGTAACATTTATGTGTCAACTATACTCAAATAAAACAAAATTTTTTAAAGAATTTTTGTCATGAAGTTAAGTGGAATGAGGTAAGGAAACTGAACGTGCTTGGTAAAAGGACATTCTCTTAAGCAGCAGAAGGCCTTTTCTTTTTCCAAATGAAATCCATATATCCATCTGCTCCCATGAGAACATCTCAGATTTCACGCGTCCAGAACTAAGCCCGAGAGTCTGTAGTCCTCTGCAAATCTGCTCCTTCCCCAACTTCTCCATCTGAGTCTGACACCTCTTCCCTCCCAGGTGCTCGTGCTAAGAGCTGGAGAGTCAGCCTTGATGTACCCCCTTCCCCATGTGGTCCTGGGCCACCACTCTCCCCCACTATCACCAGTCCCGTGGCCTCCTCTCCAGTGCATGTTTCCAACCCGTCCTCAGGCCTCCATTGCCGCCGCCACCTCTGCCGACCAACCATCACTCACTTGGATCCTGCTGTAATAGCCCTACCTCATCTTCCCCGGACTGTACCTGCCCCTTTCCAAGTTCAATGCTCACATACCGGCCGGAGTGGACCATACGTGCAGAGTCATGTGCAGATCATAAGTGTTCAGCTTGATGAACCGAACACACCTGTGTAACCAGTACCCAGCTCAAAAGCAGAACACTACCAACATCCTAGAAGCCCCCATATGCCCCTTCCCAATCACCCCCATTTCTCCTCCAGGATAACTACTCCCCTGACTTCTAGCAACACAGATTAGTTTTGCCTGCTTCTGGGTGAATACCTTATGTACTATTCCATATCTGCTTCAATTCACACATCACTGCTTTTGTCAGACCCATCCACAGCAACCCATATCGTTCTAATGTGCTCCTTTTTGTTGTTGTATAGTATTCCAGTGTCTGACTATATCAATTTTTATTCAGTCAAGTACCAGGAGGCATTTTAGTGGTTTATAATTTGCAGCTATGACAGAGTGCACTTGCCATACATTTTTGTCTTCAGTGCATATAAGCGTGCACTTCTGTTGGGTACCACCTAGGAGTAGAATTGCTTCATCACAGAGTGCACACACGTCTGCTGAGCGGTCTTTTTAAGGCACAGTCACACTGTAGCATTTCCTTGCTCAGACTTTCCATAGCTTCCCAATGTCTTTAGAATAAAATCTGAACTTTTCCTCTCAACCCACATAAGCCTCGCATGCTCTGGCATCCCCCGACCTCTCCCTCTCCACCTCAGACCTGGCACAGACTGCCTTCCCACCATACTGGCCTTCTATTCCATGCTTGGAGCCTGCCAAGGAGCCCACCCACTCTATATGGTGCAGTTTCCAACTGGTCAGCTCTTACTCATTCTTTATGTCTCAGGGCAGATAGAATTTTCTCAGAAAGTTCTCTCCTGATCCCTCAGTCAAAAAGAGCCATCACCATATTGTATCTCACCACAATGCTCATAATGGCACAGACCCACAATTTGAAGTTGTCTAGTTGTTCATGACTACCTCACCCAGTAGACTGTCAGCAACTAGAGACTGACACTGTCATGTTCACTGCTGGACTCCCCAATGCCCAACACCAGGCAGGAACTGAGTAGGTGCTCAATGTCCATGTGGTGTAGAGAGTAGATGAGAGAAGAACCAGGACCTTGAAGTCACCCAGAAATCAAGGTGCAAATCTTGGCTCCATGACTTGCTACTCTTGTGTTTTAGGCAAGTAACCTAAATTGTCTGGGCCTCAGTTTCCTCCTTTGTGAGACAGGGATAATCCTGCTGGCCTCTTAGACGGCTTGTAGGGACAGGCTAACAACCTATGTGTGTCCATTGCCCAGCACACTGGGGGGCACGTGGTGAGTGCTAATGAAGCTGCAGCTTTCCACGGATCAGCTCACTGGAGTCTCAGCACAATCCCTGGGGCAGGCACGATTCTAAATCCTCAGGATATTAAACTCAAGTCCACGGAGGTTCACTATTTTGCCCAATACCTCTGGCTCCAGATCCTCGGCCTTCCTCCACTACAGTATTGGAGGTAGCATGTGAACCATCAGTGACAACAGGGGAAGGAGCAGTGGCGAGCCCCTCACGGCCAGCAGCCCCGCTCACCCCACACCCTAACATCCATTCATCCCCACGGAACCCGAAGGTCAGGTGTACGGTATGAAAACCACTGGATTATGGAAACATCTGTGGTTATTAATAACTGAAGGAAAAAATAGAAAGATCTGATTACAGGAAAAAATGTTAACTTCTGTATAACAAAAGACATCACAAATGAGGTCAAAAGATAAATGAGAGTGTGGGAGAAAATATTTAAGCTTCATATAACAAAGGCTTACTATCCCCGGCGTGAACATGCTCCCGCAAATAAAGTGGAAAAATACAAATGACCCAATGGGAAAATGGGTAAAGAATATAAAGTGTACAGAAGAAGAAATAAAAATGGTCAGCACACATATGTATAATCAAGGAAATGAAAATTAAATAATGAGCCCTCACATATCTCCTCCTATTGGCAAACATGAAAAATCCTGGTAACATTCATGGCTGTTGAAGGCAGAAGAAAACCAACACTACTACACTCATCGTAAAAAAAATTACAGCCTTTTAGGAAAAACTTTCAAAAATTTTATGACAAAAAATAAGTGTGTGGGGTGCCCGGCTGGCTCAGTTGGTAGAGTGTGCAACAGTTGATCTCAGGGTGGTGAGTTCAAGCCCCGTGATGGGCAAGGAGCCTACTTAAAAAAAAAAAGTGACAATTTTCAGAAATGAAAACAATAATGCATAGTGAAATAGACACAAGAATAGACAGCACAACCTTTTTGTAATAACAAGAACTTAGAAACACCCTGATTGTATCAATACAGTTGCATATTACATAGCTATTTAAACCAATGAGGTAGATTCACCTATGCCAAATTATAATTCTCTCTACACCGTATGAAGCAAAAAAAGGATGTGAAAGAATAATGTCTAACCTCATGGAAACCAGAATAAGCATATCCAAATCACCCTGAACACTTGCTTAAGCATAGAAAAAGTAGGAAAATCAAATTTCTAATTACAATGTGTCAAAGGAGTTGGACTGGAGGTTGTTAGTTTTGCTTCAGATATGTCTTTGAGTTGTTGCAATGAGCATACATTTTTTTTCTTTTAGGTAGGCTCCATGCCCAGCACGGCTCGAACTCACAACCCTGAGATCAAGACCTGAGCTGAGATCAAAAGGCAGACACTTAACTGACCCAGCCACTCAGACACCCTGCAATGAACATGTATTTTATTGAAAATTAATTAATTAATAAGCCTTGCTCATTGATAATGACTCAATAAATGTGGCCTGCCTGTCTACTCTTGTGAAACCTTTTCTGCTTTAACACTTACCTTGCTTCAGCACCTACAAATAAGCTGCTGGTTACAGAAAAGGCATTCATTGTCTTCAGAACAACTGATTAATCTCTTGACTTGCTTTGCTGCCCGACCTTCCAGGGGGAAGAAATCCCATAGCATGATTATTCTAAAATGAAATATATGTTCTGGATACGCAATACATGCACATGGTAAAAAATCAAAATGCACAAAAGAATATACTAGTGAAAAGTGAGCCTCATTCTGTCTCTGATATCCTGACCACCCAGCTCTATGCCAGTTTCTTGTGTATCTTTCCAGAGATATTGTAGGCATATACTAGCATATACATATATATATATTCTATTTTTTTAAAGCAAATGCTCTCCAGAATGTCTATACACACAAACAAGTGTGTTCATATGGAAAATGCCTTTCGATTTCTTCTAGTCAGAACCTGCTTAGTTCCAAGGTTGCATTTCTCTCCTTGAGAAACCAAAATTCCCCAACTGAGGCAGTCCGTTCATCCATCCATCCATCCATCCATCCATCCATCCATCCATCCATCCACTAACATCCTCTAAAAAGTATCTGGTGAGCACTCACTCTGTGCCAGGCACTAGGCGAGAAGCTGGAGATAAAGCAGAGAAAAGATAATGTCCTTGCTCTCACCTAGCTGACCTTCTAGTGGGGAAGAAACAAATTATGTAGAAGAAAATACATAATTGAAGAAAACAAACACATTTGAGATACTGGGACGTGCCTTGAAGATCCTCATTCTTAGTTAAGAGAGGGGGTGAGGGAGGAGAGGTGGGAAGAAGAGGGGACGTGGGGAGAGAGCCTATTTTAGGTGGAGTGGCCAAGGAAGATCTCCCTCAGGAGGTGACATTTAAGCTAAGAACTGAATGACAAGTAGGAGCAAATGTTCCTGGTTTCCTTGCTCTGATGATGGTCCAATGAGAGATTCCACAGGCAGAATTTCAACCTGATCCAAGCAGTGAACAGGGTGGGTTCTGTAGTCCTGGAGATGTGGGTTGGAATCCCAGTTCTGCTGGGTGAGCCTTGGGCAAATTATTTAAGCCCTCTGTTGCCTCAGTTTCTTCATCTGTAATATGAGTTTATATAAAAATACTGCCAACCTCATAGGATCACAGTGAGGATTAAGTGGGTTAGGCAATGTGGGTTTCCCAGGCTGGCACAAAGAAAGTGATCCAGGGGCGCCTGGGTGGCTCAGTTGGTTGAGCGACTGCCTTTGGCTCAGGTCATGATCCTGGAGTCCCGGGATCGAGTCCCGCATCGGGTTCCCTGCTTGGCAGGGAGTCTGCTTCTCCCTCCGACCCTCCCCTCTCTCATGTGCTCTCTCTCTCTCTCTCATTCTCTCTCAAATAAATAAATAAAATCTTTAAAAAAAAGTGATCCAAAAAAATGAGAACGTTAAGAAAATATGATAATGTTAGGCAAAGAGTCCCTAGGTGAAAAGTTGAACGTAAAATTGATAAAAGAAAAAAAATTGATAAAAATTTTCATCAGAATTAGAAAGGAAATTAAGAGGTATAAACTTCTAGTTATAAAATAAATAAGCCACGAGGATAAAAAGTACAGCATAGGGAATATAGCCAAAAATATTGTAATAATGCCGTATGGTGGCTACAGCGAGCACTGAGTATCGTGTAGAGTTGTCGAATCGCTATGTTGTACACCTGAAATTAATACAGCACCATATGTCAACCATACTTCAAGAATCTTGTTTTTTTTTTTTTTTAATTGGAAAAGTTTGCTCCGCGAAAGACACTGTCAAGAGAATGAACAGACAAGTTACAGTCTGGGAGAAAACATTTGCAAATCACATATCTGACAGAAGGCTTATATTCAGAATACAAAAAGAACTCTCAAAACTCAACAGTACAAACAACCCAGTTAAGAAATGGACCAAAGACTTGAGCAGATACTTCACCAAGAGAATACATGATGGCAAATAAGCACGTGAGAAGATATTCACCAGCATTAGCTATCAGAGAAATGTAAAATAAAACCACGCTGAGACACAACCACACACTTATTAGAATGGCTTAAAAAAAACCTGACAAAACCAAGTGTTAGCAAGATTCAGAGAAACTGCGATCCTCACACATTGCTGGCGGGAAGGCAAAGTGGTAAAGGCACTCTGGAAAACAGTCTGGCAGTTTCTTATAAAGCTAAGCCTAAAAGAAAAAAAAAAAAAAAGCTGAGCCTACACTTAATATATGACTCAGCAACCCCATTCCCAGGTGATTACCCTAGAGAAATGAAAACTGTTCATATGAAACCTGCACACATGTGTGTAGCAGCCCTATTTATAATCGCCCCAAATTAGAAGCAATCCAGATGTCCTTCAAGGGGTGAACAGGTAAACAAAGTATGGTAAGTCCATTCTATTAGAAAGCTATTCAAAAGAAGAAAAGAAAAAAATGCAAATGATTGATACACGCACCAACTGCATGAATGGGAAATAAGCCCATCTCAACAGGTCCCGTATTACATGATCCCACGTCCATGCCGTTCTTGAAAAGACAAAGCCAGAGCAATGAAGAGCAGATCAGTGGTTGCAGGGGGCGGGGAGAGTAGGTCTGCAGAGGGGCAACCACAGGTGGGTTTGGGGCTCACGGAACTGATTTGTATCCCGATTGCCATGGTGGTTACACCAATCTACACATATGTTAAAATGCATAGAAATGTACCCTAAAAGTCAATTTTACTTCATATGAATTTGAAAACAAAAAAACAAAAAATAGTGATCCATGATAGTCATTCTAACTCAGCCACTCACTTCCAGTGCCGCCTCCTTTTTCTTCATTCTCTGCAACCAGAAACTTTTTTTTAAAGATTTTATTTATTCATTTGAGACACAGAGATACAGAGAGAGAGAGAGAGCATGAGCAGGGGGAGAGGGGGAAGCAGGCTCCCCGCTGAGCCAGGAGCCGGACTCAGGGCTGGATCCACGGACCCTGGGATCATGACCTGAGCCGAAGGCAGACGCTTAACCGTCTGAGCCGCCAGGTGCCCCGCAACCAGAAACTTCTTAAAGAGGAGGCACCTTCCACCAGGTAAATACTTGAAGGCATCCTTAATAACCTGGCTTTGTTACTCTGCACGCAAAGGGAACACATTTCTGTTGGAAAGGAAGGAAGGGAGGGAGGGAGGGAGGAAGAATTCAATCATTACAGAAATGTGTGCAGAAGGGAAAGCCCTCAGGAATCCCACCTTCCAGAATTAACCACTGACAGAAGCTTCCACCAGAACCATTTCAAAGCAATTTCATACAGTTGTTTCTTCGCCAAGGTTCAGAACCCATATGGTGGGATTTACTCTGATAGATTGTTCAAGGAAAGCAAGGATGACCCTGGGGAGAATGACCTTGAAAGGGTAACATCCGGGACGCCAGCCCATCCTCACATCAAGTCAAAGCATTTCACAGCTGGACGGAGTGACCTGGTTCATTAAAGGCTCTCCAGGTCCTCCCTGTCCCTCTATGACACCACCCCCAATGGCGGCCTCTCCCCCACAGCCCGCCCTCCCACCCAGTGCTGCCACTTCCCCCTCAGCTGGCTCCATTTGCAATCACTGTTTGGGATCATTTAGTCAACACTCAATAAATGATTCATTGGGGGCGCCTGGGTGGCTCAGTTGGTTAAGCGACTGCCTTCGGCTCAGGTCATGATCCTAGAGTCCCAGGATCGAGTCCCGCATCAGGCTCCCTGCTCAGCAGGGAGTCTGCTTCTCCCTCTGACCCTCCCCCATCTCATGTGCTCTCTCTCTCTCTCAAATAAATGAATAAAATCTTTTAAAATAAATAAACGATTCATTGGTCTGTTCCTTGCTTCCTTATTCAAAAGTACTTACTGAGCACCTCACCTGTGCCACGTACTGTGCTAAGTTGTGGAAATACCTTGGTGAACAAGACCCACAGAGTTCCTGCCCTCCCAGAGCTTCCATTCTCATCAGAGAGAGAGCAACTCACCGCAAAATGATTCTGTCACGTATTCAACAGCATCTGTGCTGAAGGCCAGTCGACAGAAGTACATGGTGTGGTGAGAACACAGCTGACCAGGCCAGCCTCCCTGAGGAAGGGGATGAAGCCGTGACCTGCAGGTGAGCAGGACTCGGCCAGGTTCAGCGGGGAGGGAAGCGCATGCGAGGCAGAGGGAATGGCGTCTGCAAAGTTCAGGATGGCTCACGTGTATTGCGGGGATTGGCGGTGCTGGGGTCACAGCAGTGGACAAGACATGATGACCGGTCTCCAAGGAAATGTTTTGGGGGCTTTCGCCACTGGTTTCATGGCCTCCTTTCCCCTCCCCTGCATGGGAAACAGAAGACTCCCTGGAAGGCTCAGAGCAGGGGATGGAGACCCACAGACCCGCGCTCCTATCAGCTCACTATGTGTGTGAAAATGGGCCACAGCTTAGTCTCTCTGCGTCTCAGTTTTTCCCACCTGTCGAATGGGTATGAAACGACAACACATGAGGGTTTTATGAGGTAATGCACACAAAGCCATGATCACAATGCATGGCACTTCAGCGGTGTTGGCTCATGGTAGCTTGTGTTGTTAATATTAGAGGCACCAGGGTGCCTGACCCTGGAGGTGCAGTCTCTCTATAGTTAAATATGGAGTTCCCATGGATCCAGGGAGGGTCTTCCAGCCTCAGGAGTCCTGTGGGCAAAAATCCAGGCAATGACTCTGTTGGAATGACATTCCTTGAATACATCAAGCTCGTTTGGGGAGTGGACTTAGATTTGTCAGTGACACAGGCTGGAGGGTAGAGGACAGCTAAGACCCATCGAGGTTCCTTAGATGACAGATCGGTGCTGCTGCTGGTTGACCTCAGCCCACTCCCCTCCCTGCCTCCTGCCCCAAAGCAGGACTCCCATCCAAAGGATTCCAACCATGCCGTCAGTAATGAGAACCCCACAAAGTCCTCTCTGGGCTGAGGAGTCACGGGTTTTGCCTTCCCAGAAAAGCACCTTTGCTTCAGTGGGAGTATGCCTTTGGACTGATAAAGACTCGCTCTGTCCAGTTATGGGTAGGAATATTGTAAGGGGGTGAAGCTATTTTTTGCCACATGTTCTATCTCTCCGGCAGGCACAGGGACATTGCTTGGGATCAAATAGCCCCAGCCATAGAAGGTCATGGAGCTGAAGCCTAGAAGGCCTGGCTCTCAAAGGGCCAGCCTGGGGGTGGGCGGGATTATTGGCATCATCAGATGGGGGTCTTAGGACCTTTAGCTGTCATCCCTTCCACCCCTGGCCCAGCCCCAACCCACTGTCCACAGGACTCCTGTTGAACCTATTCCCTGGGCCCAGAGTCTGGTGGCAACTGTTTATTTTTAGCCTATGATTTCCCCAAGAATGCGGGTGGGCCTCTCTGAAGCAGGGGGAGGGAGGAAGGAGGAGGGAGAGGAACTTCAGGGCCTGGAGGGCCAGGGAGGACACAGCCCAGCCCAGGCCCTTAACCCAGCCCTGTGACAGCCTCCTATAGGGACAGGGCCAAGTCTTCTCCTTTCTTGGGCCAGCGCATCTCAGGACCAGCTTGGTCCCATGTCCCTGTGTTCCCCTTTTCTTCTTTCCTGAGGACCCTAGAGACCCTCTGTTTTTCTAGCCACCCCCACACTCTTGGTCCTTTGGGGTTCTCACAACCACAGTGGGTGTGGAACAGGACTCATCAACATCCTCCCCTTCTTTCTGCTTCTAAGGAGCTGCCTCAGGCTCCTCTCCTGGGCCTGCCTGGCACAGAGTAGGTGCTTAATAAATACGTACAGACGGAAGGATAGCTCTCACTGCTCTTTCCCATAGGCAAGAGGCCTGAATAATGTAAGAACTAAGAAAAGGGGAAGTTATAGTGGTTTAGAAACTTACAAAACCCTTAAGTCATTGTCCCGGGTCGCTACTTCCTGTCTCTTTTCTGAGAAGTTCCCTGGTATCTCTGGGCCTCAACTTTGCCTCTGTGATCGGGGGAAAGGCACCCACCCCTTCTTTTTTGATTCTACCTTCAGGCTTCCCTTGACCTTTCTTTCCTGGATACCCAGGCCCTGCCCCGCAGAAAGTCAGGCCCTGCCCCACAGAAAGTCTGGCAAAAGGGAAACCATCTGGCTGAGCTGGCTCCAACCTGGCCCCACCACATACTTGCCTGGGACCCAGGGCAAGGTGCTCTGCACCCTGTAAGAGGTTGTCCAGCCGTCAGTGGGCTTGTTGGCATGACTTGCCGGTCTGGAAGTCAAACGGCTGGCACATAGTAGGTGCTTAATAATTGTTTTATTATCATTAAAGAAATGGTGTGGAAAACCAAGCCTTCTTTTCTAACATCTTCTTTCATGCTATACCTGATCATTCTTATATTTATAGGATGCTTTAATATTTTATAAAGCACTTTCACATCCATTAGCTCATCTGACCCCCACACAACCCCCTTAGAAGGGCCAAGTCATTATTAGATGATTATTATTCCCATTATACAGATAAGGATACTCATGCTCCAGAAAAACGCAGATGGGTCTTGTTTCCCATTGTGTGTCAGTGCCTGACACAGGGCCTGGCACTGAGCAGGTACTCAAAACAAAACAAAGCAGGGCACCTGGGTGGCTCAGTCATTAAGCATCTGCCTTCAGCTCAGGTCATGATCCCAGGGTCCTGGGATCGAGTCCCACATCGGGCTCCCTGCTCCGCGGAGAGCCTGCTTCTCCCTCTCCCACTCCCCCTGCTTGTGTTCCTGCTCTCACTCTCTCTCTCTGTCAAATAAATAAATAAAATCTTTAAAAACAAAGCAAAGCAAAACACTTTTGAAGGAATGGCCTAGACAGTGTAATCCTATGCAGGATGCCACTTACTGGTTCCTCACCTGTAGAGTGGGGATTGATGTTGTAGCCTATACATGGGAAATTCAAATTCTAGAATTCATTTTCACAGTAAGGCTGGGTCTTCTGAACAGGCAGAAAGGGAGGGAGGCATGTGTACCAAGCCCTTTCCCCTTTTCTGAGAGGAGAGACCAGCTAGTCGTTTCTGGAGAATAACTAGGAAGTACCTCTAACAGGGGCATGGGTAGAGCTCACTCTTAGAAGATCCCAGACCAGATCCTCAATATCCTCACATCCTGGGACTTTGGTTTCTCCTGGTTTGCCCAGCTGGAAGCTGAATTTTAGAGAGGAGACAGGCCTACGTGTGGGGGTAGTCGTGGGAAAGAAATCCCAGAGGAAGTGGGAAGTCTTCTGGTGTAGAAATTACAATTTCCTCTACTATTGACACCATGGGGAAAACATTCTGCTGCATTTGGAAGAGATGGGGTGGGGTGGACGAAAATGAAAGGGGAAACCAAAATACGTACCGTCCCTTTTTAGGTCAAAAATCATTTTGTTAATTTAGGGACATAAAAATTTATTATGTATAAGCTGATTTCACCGCAAGTAATCACAATCAGCATATTGCATTTCAAAGTATAATCCTTGTTGTCAGGCAATAATTATAAATCTGTGATTTACTTTTAATTCATTGGGATTTTTTAAAAAAATGGAGCTATAGCTGCTAAGTTCCCGGGAATCTCTTTAGCTCGTCTGCTGAGGAGAAGCAGAAGTCACCCGCACTTGACTTCAAGAAAGCCTTGAATGTTGTGGGAGCTTGGGGTTTATAAAGAGACACCACACATCTTTTAAGAAAGTTGCCAAGACTGTGTAGGAGGAAAAACTCCGACTCACTGATGACAACATTTGTCCCTTGAAACTTAGTTCATCATTGTAAGCGTAGGTTTTATTTTCTAGTGAATGTAAATCATGTTTTTTTCTTTTCCTCAGAATAATTTACAGTGCTTTTGGGTTCTTGGAACTGGGCTCACTCTATCCCAGAAAGGGAAAACTGGGGAACTGATTATTAAAGCTGACCTGTATTGAGCATCTACTATATGGGAGCTAGTCACTGTTCTCATGGCTTCACACTCATTCATTTAATCCCAATAACAGCTTCATGTTATAGGTATCATTATTATCCCCATTTCACAGATGAGAAAACCAAAGTTTAAGGAAGCAGGGTGACTTGTCTAAGTAAGGTCCCATGGCCACCAAGTGGCAGAACCAGGATTTGAATGTAGCTTGAGAGCAAAGCGGTTCGTTATGAAAATTAGGCTCGAGACAGCCCGCATTTAGTCAAGTTGCCTTCTCCAGGTGAAACAGGGCAAACTCCCCCTCTCCAGCCCCATCATCCCATGGAACCACTCAGAACTCGCTTCTTCCCAGATCCCGCCACAACCCGAACACTTTTGTGACTTGGGTGGTTGATAAAAGCACACCAATGCTCCTAAAACATTGCTTTAGATTCTGAACCCAGAGCAACTGTAAACTCTTTAAATTTTCATTTTATTTATTTTGATTTTTTAAAAGTTTATTTATGTATTTTTAGTAATCTCTACACTCATGATGGGGCTCAAACGCAAGAGTTGCATGCTCTACCGAGTCAGCCAGGTGCCCCTAAATTTTCATTTTAAAAGAATTCTTTTTTTCAATCCCTTTTATAGATGATGTCACTGGGGCAAGAAACGCCCAAGTCCTAATCCCTTCCCAGCTCTGTATTTCTCGGGATGCTCTAACTAGTCTGTGTGGGATCTTGTGAAGAAGCAGCAAAAGATCACGTTTCTGACCCCTCCCATTTACTTTGACACTGACTCATGGAGTGCTAGACCCTGAAAGGGGCCAGGCACTCGGGGAGAACAAGGCTCTGTCCTCCTTCCGCTCACCTCCCAGTGGGTGACAAGAATGACCCAGGAAACGCAGAGAAGAATTCAATTATGGGGACTGGGTAAGTGTTCGGAGGGAAAGCCCACTTTTTGGTCTGGAAAGGCCAGTGGCCCCTCCAGCTGCTTGCCACCAGGGCTCAGGGAGTGGGCAGGAGCACGCCCAGGATCACCAAGACTGAAAGTCCGTAAGAGGAAGCCCCCAGGCCAGGGGCACGGAGTGCTGAGTCTTGCAACCGTGGCAATTCCCCAGCCGCAGAGGGGCTGCTTCCCCTTGCTGCCCCATGCCCAGGTCAGCCTGCCCTCGGTGCCTGGGAACTGCACTGAGCGTGACGTTCAGAGCTTCCCTGTAGCTTGGCTTGATTTTTGACATGACTTTGGGAGTGCAAAATCTACCTGGGAGTTCTGGGACAACTTATCTTGAATATTGGATCTTCGGGGAGATTTGTTTTTCAGGAGCAACATTTCTTCGAGGAGTCTAAGTGCCTGGAATAAAATGCCACTTGTCTCCACTGCCACAGGCCTCTACTCCCACCTGCACCTGCACAGCCACCCCTAGCAGGAGGCTCCTCGGAGCAGCAGGATCTGGGCAGGGACCACCTCCTCCTGTGAGCCTGACGCCAGGACTGTCCCAAGAGCCATCCCTCGCTGGCTGTACCGTAGAGTCCCAAAGCTGGCTTCCCGGCCACGATGTCAACCAGTCCTCACGGCAGCCGGGAAGAAGGCAGAGGTTGTCACCTCCACTTTGAGAGGCAGAGCGGGTCATTTGCTGAGCGGGACTTAGACATAACTGCGTGACTGCAAACCTAGGGCTCCCTTTGCCATCACAGGGTTTCCCACATCCCATCTTTCAAGTCTTCCGTCTGACTTCTGCCAGATCCCTATGCCACCCAAACCGTCAGTAGTATACTTTTTTTTTTTTTAGATTTTATTTATTTAGTTGAGAGAGAGAGAGAATGAGAGAGAGAGAGCATGAGAGCAGGGAGGGCCACAGGGAGAAGAAGACTCCCCGCCGAGCAGGGAGCCCGATGCGGGACTCGATCCCGGGACTCCAGGATCATGACTTGAGCCAAAGGCAGTCACTCAACCAACTGAGCCACCCAGGCGCCCCCATCAGTAATATGCTTTTAAAGGTGGCCCATCTTTCCCCCCTAAGCTTAAATGCCTCGGCTTAAAAACAAAACTTGATTTCACTGCTCTAATTAGAAATCTGGTTTCACTTACCATAAATGGAAGGCAGCCATAAAAATAAAGGCAAGGAAACACTATCAAACCCCAGCTAGACACTGTCACCTGCTGAAGGCTCTGAGCCCGAGGCCTGGTCTCTCTGTAAAAAGAGGTGTGAAAGACAGGCTAGCTCCCAACTGAGGCTTTCTCCTTGAAGGACTGAAGCAGGACTGAGAAAGTGATGCACCCCACCTCTCTTGGAGGCAGCAGCCCCCCAGTGGGGCTTATTTTGCTCTTGAGGAGATGTGTGTGCAGAGCAGAGCCTTTACCCTTGGCCACCCTCAGGTCAGTTCCCCCAAGCACCACCCCGCAGCCACCCCCATCTGTCTCAGAGGTCATCCTTTGCAGGGCCCCCGGTCTCTGCCTCCTCAGGGTGAGGTCCCATCCTCGGTCACTGCCCACTCATACCCTAGCACGAGGTCACTCCTCTCACCCCCCTGCTGCCTTAGCCAGGTACCCCCCATACCCCGAGCTCCACGTTATCACTGCAGCCCCTCCTGAGTGCTCCCTCTGCTTCCCATTTGGCCCCCCTCAATCTATCCTCCACACCCAGGTGCCTTCTAAAGCCCAGATCCCATCCTGCCGCTTCACAGCTGTAAACCCCTCCCTGTCCCGCACAGCCCTCAGGATCCTGGCCCTCCTCCCTCCAGGGCCCCCCACAGCCCTGCCTGCTCCCACATCTCCCAGCCTCCCTCCTCACTGCTGCCAGCTCCAGCCCTAGGGTCTTGCCATGTTGGACTGCTTCATTTCCTTACCCGGCTCTCCTTGGCTTTGCAATTTCATAAACAATGTTCCCTCTGCTTGAAGCAGTGCTTCTCACCATCACCCACACGTTCTTCCTGTCTCTGCGTAAATGTCACTCTCTCTGGGCGTTCTCTCCTAGTCTCCCTTGAGGCAGCACCCTGCCCCCCACCCCGACCCCAGGCCCTGATGGCCCTATGTTTCTCCCATTCCTCACACTCGGTTGGAATTATCCGTGTCCGTTTGCCATTGCGGTGCAGGGCCTAGCACAGGACTGGAACTGCGCAGAGCTGCACAAACACTTGTTGATTGAATGGAGGGTTATTGATTCCCTGCATGTAGCAATCCTCGTTTCCACTTTCCACCTGCTCTGCCCTGTCTTCATCTAGCTAAATTCGACTTCTCCCAGCCTTGATGTTCTAGGTCAGTTCCCACCTCTTCCAGGAAGTCCTCCCTGACCGCTCTAGCCAGACAGAACTCCCTTCCTTTGAACCCCTACAACATCTGTGTCATTGTTGAATGAACGAATGGCACATATTATAAATGGAACTGAGTGAGAAAACAATGTCATTCAAAGCTCAAGCTCACTGTAGTGACTTCTGTTTTTCTAAGAAGGAAAGTCTAATTAATTCCTATCAGTGGAAAAATAAATCTTTAAACTGTTTACTTCTTTGGAGAGGCTGGTGGGAGAAGAGACAACAGGCTGAAATCACACAGCTTTTCTTCTGTTTTTTTCTTTGCAGTAAAGGTGAGATCCAAAGAAGAAGGCCTCTTTCAATAAAGTACTTAGTTTGGAGGGAATAGATATTAGCTACACGTGGTATAAAATCCAAAAGGCAGATGGTATGTGTCCTTGGCACACCACATTAATGAAACTTTGAATGTGCAAGGAGGTAGATATGAGTGAGAGTGGAGAATCCATCGCTCCAAATGAAACAGTGAGGGAAACTGTATTCCTGGGGGAGCCCCCGGGGGTAGAAAAGTGGACTCTAAGAGCAAAGGGGCCAAGCACTCAAATGGAGTTCCAAGGTCCATGAAGGCGGTGTCCAGAGAGGAGATCTTAGGCTGGGTGGCTAAGGGCCTCTAGGCCCAGAGCCGGCCAGGATCTGCATTACTGTTGCTTTGCCTTACTGACCACACCAAGGCATCGGTAGAGTTGGCTGCACCCAACCCCTGGAGGGAGAGTTTTGGGGGCAAACAAGGAAAGATAGCTTTAATTACCTGGAATCAAAGCAGCCTCAGAAAGAGCAGGAACCGGGTGCCTGGGTGGCTCAGTCGGTTAAGCAACTGCCTTCAGCTCAGGTCATGATCCCGGGGTCCTGGGATCAGGTTCCACAGTGGGCTTCTTGCTCAGCGGGGAGCCTGCTTCTCCCCTGCCTGCCGTTCCCCCTGCTTGTGCTTGTTCTCTGTCTCTGTGTGTGTGTGTGTGTGTGTGTGTGTGTGTCAGATAAATAAGTAAAATTAAAAAAAAAAAAAAAGCAGGAACCCAGGGCCTGGGGACACAGGGAGGACAGAGGCCCCTGGGAACTTGTGGAGACCCAGAGAGGGCATCATACTTCCCATAGAGGAGGGCTAGGACTCCAGCTAATTTTATTTAACCTCAAAGGACATATGACCTCAGCTAATATTAGAATTACGAGGAAACTTGCTTTATATTATCTTTCTTGTTTATTAACACTCTGCATCCTTGACTATAGGCTGTCTGAGGCCAGGGACTGGCTCTCATTCATTCTGTTCCATCCCCCACTCCCCTGCCAGTAACAGTGAGCTCAGCACTGAATCCATTTTGGGGGCAGCTCATGACATCATCACTGAGAGAGGATTATGACTGAATAATTCATATCTACTTCCAACACACTTACATGCGCGCGCGCACACACACACACACACACACACACACACACACACACACACCCCACTTGGAAACAGCTAGGGAAGGGCAAAGGCACTCTCTGGGCTGCCAGGAGTCCTGGGCCCTAATCTGGCCCCCACTACCAGTGTGTTGCTTGAAGCAACCTTGGGGAAAAGCCCTTGACTAACTCAGCTTTTGTTTCCCACACCCTTCAATCAACAACTCAAGGAACCACAAAGCAATCTTTATGGCTGTCATTCTAGCTGGATTGTAGAAAGTACAAATAAGGCCGTTTCTAAATAATTCCCAAAGTGTTCAGATATGAAGGTTGTAATGGGCAGAGACTGGCAACGGCCGGGGAGCCGGGCAAAGCAAGATTGCCAGAGGCCTTTGTAACTGTTTACTGCAGCTATAGGTCTGGAACCAGCTCCAAGTCAAATACACGTACAAAGAGGAGGCTCGAACCCCACCTCACGGGGCAGGCCTGGCCGTCTTGCTGCCTCCACTGGAGAGATAAGGAAGCAAAGACAGAGAGGTCAATATAGTCATGTGAACATCAATAGGTTAGTCAAGAATTAACCCCATTAGGCCAATACCTAATTCCTGCCAAACTGAGGTTTTCATACCTTCCAGAAGAAAACAGTTCTCCACATAATGCCACCATTATGGGACTGTTGGGGCTTACGGTCAGACCAGGTACTCATCAGCTTGGTACTCGGGATTCTTGACATCGTTCAGTTTAAATTTTTGGTTTTAATTATTTGAGTGAATCAGAATGCTCTTGGCAAGTACAGGTGTGGCATTTTGCTGAGCCCAAATTTAAATCGCAGCACCGGGAGCCTGGTGTACTGGAAATATTAGCAGCCAGTAAGTCAGTCCAGCCTGCTGCCCAGCGGCTACGTTTCAACATTACTTTGTTGTTGTCACTTGTCAGGTATCCTAAAATTCTCAGGAGGTAATGTAAAAAACACCCCCCAAAACAACAACAACAACAACAACAAAGAAATCTTTGACTTCTATAAAATATGTTTCCTTGGGCGCCTAGATGGCTCAGTCAGTTAAGTGTCTGCCTTCGGCTCCGGTCATGATCTCAGGGTCCTAGGATCAGCCCCAGGATGGGCTCCCTGCTCAGCGGGGAGCCTGCTTCTCCCTCTCCCTCTGCCCCTCCTCCCCACTTGTGCGCTCTCTCTCTCACTCTCTCTCTCTATCAAATAAATAAATAAAATATTTTAAAAATATATGGTTCCTTGAAAAATAAGCCAACTTGTGTTGGTGATAGAAGGGAAGAGGAAGAGAAGTGTAAGTTCATGTTGGTCCTTAAGCCAGGAAAGAGAAATTGTGGATAAAGTGCAGAGTGGAAGATTGGATCCAGGGGGGGCTCAGATCCTAAAAGTGGCAAAGTTCACCTTTTTCTTTAAATGGTAACTTTAAAAAACAATTCATAAAACCACTTCAAGAAATCACCAGCAACCACAATGACAACAACAAAAAACAACTCTTTGGTAAGCAAGAGAAGAAACCTAGAGAATCCGAAAAAGCATTTGAAGTGTAGTTGTAACCCTTGATGGAAATGGGGAATGATGCAAATACCTGAGCAAAGATCACCGTACGTACTAAGTTAGGGCTTGAAAAGGTCTCCAGCTGTTAGTCTGCGGGAGACTGGAGGCACCGCTGGGAGGTGGGGCCTCACCCCATCAACTTGCTCACCCTTCAATTTGACCCCCACTTCCAGCCCAGCTCAATGGAGATGTCATGGTGGCATGCCATCTAGTGGTCAAAATGATTACTGCAATAACTGCCTGAGCTTTTTCTGTTGATTTCATTACGCCTTCATTTTTTTTAAGGTTTTTTTTTAAGATTTATTTTTTTTTTAAGTATCTCTACACCCAATGTAGGGCTTGAACTCACAGCCCTGAGACCAAGAGTCGCATGCTCTACCGATCTAGCCAGCCAGGCACCCCAAACCTTCATTCACTTATTTATTCATTTAATGCATTGTTGTGTGTCTGATGCTGAGAATATGATAGAAAAAAATATAGATATAGCCTTTTCTTCAGGAACCTCATAATCTAGTGGGGGGGATGACACATAAAATACAAGACGAGGGTAGGATCCTGACATACCATAGGGAGCCAACAGAGCAATGTCAAGGGGACACCTAAGGCTAGATTTGGTGGTCAGAGAAGACTTCCCAGAGGAAGTGCAACCAATTTTGAGACCTGAAGGATGAGTAGAAGCTTGTTAAGCAAAAGAGAGGAAGGGAAGAGACAGCCTTCCAGGTGGAGGGAACAGCGTGCCTAAAGGCTGGGTGTCAAGAGTACACAACCAGCTCATACTAGGCTTTAAGCTTTGTTAAGAACTTTGAATGTCACCCCTAAGAGCCGTGAGAGCCGTTTCTTTTTGGAGAAAAATTAAGAAAGTCCATAGACTTCTGTAGTTTTTTGTTTTCCTCCTGGGCATAAGTGGCTCATCCCACATGCCCTTGATCTCTCTTTTTCTTCTGTCAGCAATGTTTGTCTTGCATTGTAAGCATTCCTAAGCTAGGGCAGAGCTTTAGCTCTGGCAAGAAGAGGTCTGGCAATGCCAAACTTCTTTCTAGGGCCAAAGTCCTCGATGGGGAGATGGGAGCTACTCTCAGGGTGAAGTCCTGGGTTCCTCGTGCCTCAGCATCCTCCGGGGCATTTGTTAAAGAGGTATTCTCCAGACCCCATCCCAGGCCTTCGCTGTCCTCATTCAGAGTAGGGTGGACCTGGAACGGGCACCAGTGTCCCAGGCGACCCTGCTTTCACTCAGGCTGGAAGTACAGGTGCAATGGTCAAGAGCACAGGCTCTAGGGTCAGCTCCTTCCACCATTCAGTCCCAGGCCTGCCTCACCTGCATGTGGTTCAGCTGTTTGACCTTAGGTCAGTTCCTTCATCTCCCTAAGCCACTGCTTCCTCTTTTGAAAAAGGAGAATAGTAGGGGCGCCTGATCTTGGGGTCGTGAGTTCGAACCCCACATTGGGTGTAGAGATGACTAAAGAAAATAAAAAACCTACCCGTGAGGGTTATTGAGAGGAGTAGCTGAGGTTATGCATGCAAGGTACTTGGCACGAGTCTGGCATGCAGGAAGTGCTCAGAAAAACCTAAAGAACAAAAACAGTCACATCCTGGATCCCATTTCAGTCATGAATGGGCATGGGGGTTAAGGGCAGCAGGCCTGGGTAACTGGGGGCTGGGATCTAGCATCACGCACACCCAGAGGAGTGCGCTGGTGCCAGGGAAAGGGAAGAGGTCTCGGGGCGCTGACATGTGACCCTGAGAGGAGACTCAGCCAGTGGGCCAGGTGAGCGCGGAGAATCTGACAGGCATCTTGGCTCTGCCAACTCTGGGTAGCAGTCGCGATTCTCGCCACCACAAACCAGCCGTGGCGAAAAAAGGAATTTGTGCTTCATGTAATTGAAAAGGCTGGAAGGTGGATGAATCCAGTTTCAATAATGTCATCAACCTGTCTCCGGTTCCCCGCTCGACTTTCTTCTGTCTTAGCTTTGTTCTCAAGCACGCTTGCTCTTGTTGTCGAGAAAAGTCACCCAGCAGCTCAGATCCCAGTACAGCTGGGCAGGCGGCGACCCCAGCGGGGGGGGGGGGGGGGGGGGGAGAGAGAAAGAGAGTTGTCGCCTGTGGCACCCCGAGGCCAGGCCCGGATCACGCGCCCACCAATGAACCAATCAGCGGGCCCAGGGAAATGCGATGTTCTGATTGGCCAGGCCCGTGTCACGTGTCCCCTCTGGTTTCCAAACGGCTGGGCCGCGCGGAAGGAGTTCCCTGAGTGGGGTAGGGGGCTCGCTCCTGGAAGAAGGCATGAGGCCAGGTACAAGAAATGTCCTCAGTCTGCCCGTGCAAGACATCCCTGTGGCCAGCTGTCCCTGGAGCCATGTACCTGGGCACCTGAGCCTCCATGCCATTGAGCCGAAGCCACCACAGGCTTGGTCCCTGGACGGCAGGCAGGAGGAGTCTCTCCTTTCAGAGTGGCGACACCGCCGATGGTGCTCGCTGCTGAAAAGGCACTTTTAGGGAGCAGCAGGCGCAGCTGGCTCGCACAAGCCCCCAGCTGGATTTCTCTAGTGTCCTTCAAGAGAGGTTGTAAAGGACAAAAAGTAGGGGCAACCTTATGGGGGGGGTGAGAGATGCTAAAATGCCCCCAGCTCTCCTGAAGGCTAGGACTCCTCAACCCGCGTGCTGAAGATGATGGGAAGCTGAGGCCTTGGGCTAGGGCGGCATCCCTGCTCAGCCACTCTTGCCCTTCCCCCTCCCTCCTTCTAGGTCCACCTTCGGAACTAGGCGTTCCTCCTCTGAGTGTACTCCTTCGCTCCAGATACACATGTCTCGGGCCTTTGTATTCACTCAGTAACTAGACTAGCGCCCACAATAGGCCACCACCCCCTGCCAGGAGCTACAGTGGATCCCCGGGCAGGCATCTCCTACAACCTCGCAGGATGCGCCGATCTAGAAAGTGTGAGTTCTTTATTTTTAATTGTACAAGTTATGCACGAAGTGATTCTCTTTGTAAAATGTTCCAACATTGTATTTGCTACCGAGACCACTTGACTTTTCCCAGCCAGGTCCTCCCTGAAAGTACCCTCAGTTGTTCATGTGGCGCATAGCTGTGAAGTATTTTCTGCATACGTACATCCTAATATGTGCACATGCAGAAATGTATAGCTTTTGCTTTGTTGACATTTAAAACGAAATCCAAAAGAGTACACTGTGAAGACTCCCTCTTATTCCATCCCCCAGCTGCTCAATACCCTCCCAGAACAGCCTCCAGGGTCACAGGTTTCCAGTGCTTTCTTCCAGATAAGCTAGGACAGAAGTCAGCAAACCTTGTCTGTAAAGGGCCGGATCATAAATATTTTAGGCTCTGTGGGCTTATGGTCTCTGTCACAATGAATCAACTCTGCCACTGTACTGAGAATGCAGCCATAGACAATACATAAATGAATGAGCATGGCTGTGTGCCAATAAAACTTTACTTAAGGACATGGAATTGTGAATTTTATTTTTTTTATTTTTTTTATTTTTAGGGGGGGAAGGGTAGAGGGAGAAGCAGACTCCCCACCAAGCAGGGAGCCCGATGTGGGGCTCGATCCCAGGACCCTGGGATCATGACCCGAGCCGAAGGCAGACGCTTAACTGAGTCACCCTGGTCCCCGGAATTGTGAATTTTATATCATTTTCACATATAATGAAATATTCTTATTCTTCTTTTGATTGCTTTTCAAACATTTAATAAGAATCTAAACACCAGTTTTAGCTCGATGGCTACACAAAGACAGGCAGCAGGCTGGATTTGGCCCTTGGACTGAAGTTTGCCAACCCTGGGCTACACACATAAAAAACAAATACGCCTGAACATTCTTTCCCCTCTTCTTTACATGAGGACAGCACACAACACACATTGTTCTATGCCTTCATTTTCATTCCATACAGAACTTCTCCATTTTTGCCTTTGGCACACTATCACATTTCATTCCATGCTAGTACATTTATCACAGTTTCCTTAGCCAGTCACTCGTCTGTGTGTGTGTCTGTGTTTTGAGCTTTATTGAGACCTAATTCACAAACCATACAATTTATCCATTTTAAGTGTACAATTAAATAGCCTTTAGTGTGTCCGCAGAGCTGTGACATGGCAGTGTAATCAATTTCAGGGCACTGTCATTACCTCACAGTAAACCCACACTCCTTAGCGATCAGCCCCACCCCTCATAGCTCCCCTCAGCCGTAGGCAACTACTAATCTAGTCTCTGTCCCTCTGCCTATTTTGGATATTTCCATAGAATCACACAATCTGCAGTCTTTGTGACAGGCCTGTTTCAGTTAGCATGAGGTTTTCAAAGTCCATCCCTGCCCTAGCAGGTGTCAGCAGGCGTCACGCCATAGAAGGTGTCATCCCTTCTTCCTACACGGTGATACTCTGCTGTATGACTGTACCAACATGTCATGTATCCATCGGCTCATGGACATTTGGGTGGTTTCCGCTTTTTGGCTATTGTGAATAATGCTGCTATGAACATCCGTGCACGGGCTGTTGTGTGAACATATGGTTCCATCACTCTTGGTTATACATCTAGGAGTGGAATCTCTGGGTCATATGGTAACTCTATGTTTAACCATTTGAGGTACTGTCAGTATGTTTTCCAAAGTGGCTACACCGTTTTATAGTCCCAGAGGCAATGTTTTGACAATGTAGACAATGTAATGACAAAAACTTTGTCATTATCTGGGTTTTTTTTTTTTTTCCATTATGGGTGTATAGCAGGATCTCATTGTGGGGCACCTGTGTTTTTAGCCAAATATATTGTTCTGGGATTTAAAAAATTCATTTCTAGAGCTTGGACTTTCCCCCATGTGATTACATGTAGATCTTTATGCTGGTTAAATGCTGCGTATGCCAAGCACAGCTGGAGGCTGGTCCAGCAGATCCTTCTGATGGCTAGCTAGGTTGTTTCCAACTTTTTACCAGTACAAACAACAAAGCAATGAACATTCTTGTTGTGCCTCCTAGTGCACAGAGCACACATAGTCTTAGAAGTGGAATTGCTGGGGGGCACCTGGGTGGCTTAGTCGGTTGAGTGTCTGCCTTCGGCTCAGGTCATGATCCCAGGGTCTTGCACCCTGGGATCGAGCCCCATGTTGGGCTCCCCACTCAGCAGAGAATCTGCTTCTTCCTCTGCCCCTCCCCCTGCTCATGCTCTCTCTCTCTCAAATAAATAAATAAAATCTTTTTTTAAAAAAAAAGTGGAATTTCCAGATTAAGGAGTATGCACATTTTAAAAATTCTTGAAGATCTTATGAATTACCCTCTGCAAAAGCTCCACCAATTTATACTCCAGTATTCATTTCACTACCGCATGCCAGGCCTGGATATTAACCTTTTTATTGGTGCCAAAAGCCTTTTCCTCCCATTTGCATTTCCTTCATCCAGGATCGGGTTGACTGGGAGCCACATCCCAGCACATGGCTGTCCTCCTTTTTGGTGCTAGGGGGCTGCCCTTTTCGTCTCTGTGTCCTCCAGAGCTGAGAGCAGCAGCTGCTGATAAATGTGAGTGAGGCACTGTGATTTTTGCAGTCTTACATGACTAAAGTGTGTGTGTGTGTGTGTTTTAAAGATTTTATTTATTTGAGAGAGAGAATGAGAGAGAGAGAGAGAGAGAGCACATGAAAGGGGGGAGGGTCAGAGGGAGAAGCAGATTCCCTGCTGAGCAGGGAGCCCGATGCGGGACTCGATCCCAGGACTCCAGGATCATGACCTGAGCCAAAGGCAGTCGCTTAACCGAGCCACCCAGGCGCCCCGTGTGTGTGTGTGTTTTAAGATTGTATTTATTTACTTGAGAGAGACAGAGATAGCGACAGAGAGCGAGAGAGAACATGAGCAGGGAGGAGAGGGAGAAGCAGGCTCCCCGCTGAGCAGGGAGCCCGACGCGGGGCTCGATCCCAGGACCCTGGCATCATGACCTGAGCTGAAGGCAGCCGCTTAACCGACTGAGCCACCCAGGCATCTCTAAAGTGTGTTCTGAGACCCTACAAAATTCTATAGTGTCTCAGTTCTCCAAGATTTCATTGTGAATGTTAAAGCTTCTGTCTGAGCTGTGTTGTCTTCTAAGCCTTAAAGAAATCAAAAGTCTTCAACTGGTCTAGGGAGAAATTCTTTAGTAACCAGCAGAATGACTTGAACACCTGGTCAGATTGGAACACTGGCATGTGTTTCAAAACAGGTCCTAGGATCCTGGGAAGCAGGTTCTTCGGCTGGAAACTTTCTGATACCATCATCCAAATGGAACAACAACAACAAAACAAAAAGCAAAAAAAAAACCCCAAAAAACCCTGGGGCACCTGGGTGGCTCAGTCGGTTAAGCTTAAGTGTCTGTCTTAGGCTCAGGTCATGATCCTGGGGCTGGGATCAAGTCCCACATCAGGCTCCCTGCTCAGCGGGGAGTCGGCTTCTCCCTCTGCCCCTCCCCCTGTTCATGCGCGCGCGCATGCCCGTGCACGCGCGCTCTCTCCCTCCCTCAAATAAATAAATAAAATAAAATCTTTAAAAAAAAACAAACAAACAATCCCTAGGGGTCAGCTAAAGCCATCCCATTGCACAGACCGGGAGACGGAGGCTCCAGCTGGGGAGGTGACTTGCTCCAGGTCACGCGGCTAACTAGGAGTGGAACTGTGAGTGTAGCTCAGGTTCTGATTCCAGGTCAGTGGTCTTTCTTGAAAACACATGGACTCCGAGGATTCCCCTCCAAATCCTGTCCCAAGCTCCTCCACACCTAACTGGACACCATGGCTTCTCCCAGAAGGCAGCATAGAGTCAGAGTTAGGGCCTGGTTGTCAAACCAGATAGTCCTGGATTCAAATCCCGACTCAGCCCCCAAGGTCTCTTTACTCTACCTTTTGACCTTGGGCTCTTCTCTGACAGTTAATATTACCTACCTCCCAGGATTATAGTCCTATTTCATGTGGCCTACCTCACAGGCTTATGTCAGATTTCAGTGAGGCAAGCACATTGCCCGGCATACAGCAAGCACTCAGTAAACCATGCCTGCCATTTTTTCCCCTCCAGTTCTCTGCCTCTTGGATGAATCAGGCAGGCTGGGGTGCAGGGTGGAGGTGTGGTAAAGATTAATTTATCACAGGCAGGGGATTCCCGGTTCAGACTCCATGCAGTTGGCTGGATCACATGTCTCCCGCACACTATTGTTTCACTTGGCTTGGCTTGAGTTGTCACCTCCTGAGTCACTGCTTTAATAAACTGCCGCTCACAGCAGAGGGACTGTCCACATCCTCATTTATCGCTGCTACGGAAATTAGAAGGAGCTGAGAACAAGAGTTCCTTTGAGCTCGGAGGTTCTTTCAATCTTGGCTATCATTAGAATCACTTGGGGGAACATTTTAAAAACCCCAAGGACTGGACCCCATCCCCTCCCTTATCCTGATCACATTGCTTGGGATGGGGTCCAGGCAGCTTAAAACTCCCTAGGTGATTCTAATCGAAGTGAGGTGCAAGATCCACTGGTCTGCATGAGTGGTCTTCAAGCTTCACCACGCCTCCAAATCCCCTGGAGGGCTGGGTGCTGTCCATCTCATAGGTCTGGGGTGGGGCCTGTGAATTTGGGTCTCTAACAGATTTCCATGTGATGTCGATGCTGCCAATCTTGGGGCGGGGGGAGCACACTTTGATAACAGCTGATCTAGATGAACCTGAGTGGGCTTCTGGAGGTCCTTTCCTTCCCAGCATTCTTTCCCACTCTAGCAACAGCTAGAGTCTTTAGTGAACTACCCTACCCCTCTTCGCCTCTTAGGCCATAGGTGTGAGTGGTATTCACTTTGCCTCTCAACATTAGGAGCAGGAACATGACCAAATCTAGCCAATCAGCAGAATCTATACCCTGGCTCCAGTGAGTGAGTGGTTCAGCGATGGGCATGTCATTTAATAGAGTCAGCCCTGTGACTTTTGCTGGAATGCTTGGGAAGAGGCACTAAGCGGGCAAGCTGTAAGCCTGGGGCTGCTGCATCTCACCTTTGCAGAGGAAGAGTCTGTCTGATGGCGAAGCAGGCCACGGAGAACAGAAGAGACCAGTAGAGGGGCACCTGGGTGGCTCAGTTGGTAGAGTGTCTGCCTTTGGCTCTGTTCATGATCTCAGGGTCCTGGGATCGAGCCCCATGTTTGGCTCCACGCTCGGCGGGTTCTGCTTCAGATTCTCTTTCCCTCCCCCTCTATCCCTCACCCTCTCTTTCTGCCCTTCCCCCTGCTCCCACACGAGTCTCTCTCTCAAATAAATTTAAAAAATCTTAAAAAAAAAAAAGAAGAGATCAATAGAGTCCAGGTGCCATGACACCCTCGTACCCCCTGAATCCAGCCAAGCCCAACTCTAGACCTAAGTGTTTCAGCTACAGGAACCAATCAATTCTTTTTCACTTAAGCTAGTTGGAGGTGGGGGGTTTGCCACATGTAGCTCAAGAAGTGCCAAAACATGGGACATCTAAAGAGCCTTCTTACCCAGAGTGGGATTCCAGCGTTCTTTCCTGGGTGCTGCTTCCATCAGGCAATGACCTTCAAAAACGCTCCAGAACTGAACAGCAGAGTTCGTCATTTAGTTCCCATCTTCTGCTTGTTGATGTGGGGTGACCTGGGGGCCAAGACGGGCGAGGACTGGTCCTGAGTCATGCTTACAACAAGCCAACGGGATATCAGCCCTTGGCTCTGTCAATAAATCCACTCATACCAGTGGGATGATAACAGCCAGCAGTGCCAAGATGCTGACCGAGTCCCCTGCTCAAGGGCACCCACACCAGGACAGGGTTCGCTCCTTCAGCACCAGAAAGGGCTTCTTTGCCCTTTGCTCAGGGTCTCGGTTTCTCTGCCATTGAACAAACACACGCATGAGTGTTGTTGTCATGATAAAAACCATAAATGGAGTGTATGGACATAGGAAACGATTTTTCAGGAGACAAAGATGAGCTGAAAGCGGAAAATGAAGCCTCCGGTAATCACCACCCCGCACTACCGGCGACAACATTTGGGGAGCATATTCTTTTCTGTTTGTTTGCTTCTTCTATGAGGATTTCTATGAGGCAAGGTGGGGACCTGTCCTGGGGGACCCAAACTACCCTCTGAGGAAGGAATGGGGGTGAGTCTTGGAAGAGAAAGTCCATCCTTGGGGGTTGTGTCAGACAGGGCTGCTGGAGCAAGCACCAGAATTTAGAGAATAGGAGCTTTTGGGGGGAAGGCCGCTGGAAGCTTATACAACAGATGAAAGACTAGAAGAGCAGGTTTGGGTTAGCGGGAATTAAGGGAACTCGGAGGGCCAAGAAGCAGGAAGTAGGAAAAGCAGCCATTGCCTTTCATCGGGACAGGGGCATGGATGTTTTCGGTGACCCCAGCACTGCCTCTGCCCAAGTAAACTATTCCCTTGCCCTTGTCAGAGCCAAAGTCCAGAGAAAGAGCATTTTAGATGGTATGTTCCCCACTGATTCACCCAGGTGAGTGAATCCCTTTGACTTTAACTGGAGGAGGAAATGGTAGGAGGATGGAGCCAAGAATCCCCCTGCCCAAGACAGCCAGGGAGAGACAACTTCCCTTAATGAAACCAGGGAGGGAAAGGGTTTCCCAGTCTCCAGGCTCAGCTACAAACCAAGAGCTACCCTCTAGTGAGCCTAGAGAGGGCAAGAGCCTGGAGCTGCTATTTCTAGGCACAGTTTGTAGCTGAGCCTGGAAACTGGCTCCAATCCGGCTACCCTAGAGCACTGTTGGCATACCTGGGAAAATAAATCAGTTGCGTTTGAGTATCTGTGCATAAATAAATAGCTGCAACACTGGATGTCCGGGTCTTTGTGTCATGGAGCGGCCATAGGTGTGTGAGAGATGTCTTTTCCCTTCCCCAGTCCCCTTGAGAAACACCAGCAGGACCAGCCAAATGGAATGCACCTTGATCAAGAAAGTGGTCTTGTTAGGGAGTAGGGACTGCATCTGGGGCTGGGCCTATAGTTCTGTTGACTGTGTTTCCAGGCTCCTGCCGATGGTAGTAGAGCCCTGACACCCCACCTCAGAAGTAGGGCAAGATTTTTGATTCATGGACTCTTGAAAAGGAGTTGAGGGTGGAGGAGTTCTCCCCAGGTGGGAGACGGTTTAGAGGACTTGAGGGGACTGGGGGAATATAATATAGTGGCAGCATATGATATCCATTTAAATGCGAAATATAATGTGCTGTCACCAAAATGAGTACAATTTCAGGCTGCATTAATAGAAGTAGGTCTTGTGGAAAGAGGGAGGAGAAGTCCTTTGCTCTACTCTGGCCAGCCCATGTCCTATTCCAGGCAATTTAACAGGGATGTAGACACAATCGCTGGCATCCCCAGACCTTCTCATCAGCTGTACTGGGTTTCTCCTCACCCTCATCATCCCTGGCCCCTAGAAGCTGCTGCTAATCCTCAACAGTTCCTTTCTTCCAAGCATTTTCAATTATGCAGAACTCTCCCAACTGTCCCCTGGTGAGAGTGTGCCTGGAGGATGAGTCCTGTATAGGTCAAGAATCCTGCTTTATCAGAAGCTGCAAAAACATCAACCTGTTCCCGAGGGCAAAGCTTAGCCTGTTTGGCAACTCCTGGGATCACCTGGCCTCGGGAGATCCTGCATCCCCCAGTGGTCGCAGAGACTGGGTGGCTGGTCTCAATGTCTTCAAGCCCCGTGCGATGGTGTCTCTGGCCAAATTTCCCAACTTCATCTCCCATTACTCCCCTTGACACACATATGACTCAGCCAAAGGCAAGCACAGTTCAGCTTTTCAAAAACACACGCTGTATTAGCTGGTTTTTTTTTTTTTTTTTTTTTTTTTTTTTATTACAAGGGGCAGAATGCCCATTGAGACCAGGTTGACCAAGAAAGGAAAGGGAGATGTACATGGTTGTCTGGCACCAGGCCCAGTTGGATCCAGCAGCTTAGGGTCTCTTGGTTTCCATCTCTTGGCCTTGTGTTCGGTTCATCCTCAGGCAGCTTTCCCCTAGGAAGTTGCAAAATGGTTGCTGAAAGCTTGCAGCTCAACAACTCTGGTAGAAATAAAATTTCTCTTGCCTCAAGGGTTAGAGCCCAAGGCCCAGGAATTGACTTTCATGGAGCAGACTGGGGTTATTGTCCATCCTAAATCAAGTCCTGTGGCAAGAGGCATTGAATACAGTGATTGGACAGGCCTGAGTCTCCTGCCCCAGGATGCAGGGGAAGAGGCGTCCTAAGAGCTGGAGTTAGCGCAAGGATCAGCATAGCTTACACCACATAGCTTGGGAGTGGGAGGGGGTGGGTCCCTAAGGAACAATGTGCATTCTGTAATTAGAAGCAGGGGAAACGGGGGACGGGCAGGCAATAGCACTTGCCCACCAGTACACATGCCCTATCCATCCTCCCAGCAACCCAGCCAGCTGGTATCAGTCCAGCAGAAAGCCAGGGAAGTAAAGCCAGGCAGAGCAGCTCTGGGTATTGGAGGGAAAGTCCTGTGTTTCCTCAGAACGTCTTATTGGCTGTGGGGGAGGACAGGAAGAATGGACGGGGAAGCCACGTGGAGGATTTTGAACTTTGAAAATTGTTCCTGTAAGGATCATGCCTAATGAAAAGACAGATGCTTCTGGAGCATTCTGGAGCATTCTGGGCTTAGAATCAGGAAGGGAGACCCAGCGAGCGGGAGAGGAATTGTGTGGCAAACACTGCTCAACACCCTTTGTCTCCTTCTTTCCTTCTGGAAGAGCCCTGTATTGTTCAGGTGTCTGCTCAGCCCAGCTTCAGGGTGACTCGTGATTGGTCCACGCCCATTGTGATGCTCCCACCCCTCCTGCCAACCAATGGACTAGGTATAAACATGTGACGCAATTCTGACCAATGATAGGAGGGGTTTTTGGGGAACCATTTTTTTTCACTGATGAAAGGACCCACAGAAGAGACAGACCATCTACCTGTGCTGGTCATTGTCATGTTTTTTGTTTTTTCTTTTTTGAACATTTTATATTTATTTGAGAGAGAGAGAAAGAGCACGGGGGTGGGGGGCGGAGGGGCAGAGGGAGAAGCAGACTCCCGGGTGAACAGGGAGCCCAACCTGGGGCTCGATCCCAGGACCCTGTGAACATGACCTGAGCTGAAGGTGGCGACTTAACCAACTGAGCCACCCAGGCACCCCCGGCATTGTCATGTCTTGAAGTGTAGCAACTATCTTGTAAACAAGAAGAAAGCCAGCTTGAAGGACAGTCGACACTGAAGAGAACAGAGCAGAAAAATGCAAAGAACCCGAATTCTTGATTATGACACCGAGTCACCAAATTAACCTGGATCCATCCTACTTTGGGGCATCTTAGAGTGTTGCCTGAGTGGCTCGGTCAGTTAAGCGTCTGCCTTCAGCTCAGGTCATGATCCCAGGACCCTGGGATCGAGCCGCACATCAGGCTCTCCGCTCAACGGGGAGTTCTCTTCTCCCTCTCCCTCTGCCCCTCCCCCCGGCTCGTGCGCGCGCGCGCGCTCTCTCTCTCATGCTCTCTCTCTCCAATAACTAAATGAAATCTTAAAAAAAAATGCAGTGTAATAAATTTCCCTTACTGTTTAGGTCAGTCACATTGGAGTCCCCTCCTATTGTAGCCATACACTAAGTGACTCAAATAGGCTTTGCTTATAATGAAGAGAGAGGACATTTTCAACACCAGCTGTTGAGGCTCTAGGCAAGCTGAATAACTATTCTGGGGAAGTGTGGAATCCTGGAGAGAGGATAAGCCTCAGCTGCGTGCCCTTGAACACTTACACTCACCCCTCTCAGCCTCAGTGTTTTCATCTGTAAAATGGGAAGAACGACACATTCATTTGTCACTGAGGTGTGGTGAGGATTGAGACCACATATACCATTCTGACATACAATTACAATGGCTATTTATGGAAGAATCACTTTTATCTGTGCATCACTGGACCAGGATCTCAATGATGTCCAAACAATGACTTATAAGGTGGTGACACTTTATCAGAATTCCTTTACAAGCCTTTTTGAAAAATCTGGATTCCTGGAATCCATCCAGGGAGCTCATGATTCAGTAGATCTGAGATCGGGGTCTGTGTAGTAGGCAGGACTCTCCATTGCAAGAAGCAGAAAACCCAACTCAAACTGGCTAAAGCAAAAAAAAAAAAAAAAAGCAATTTACTGGCTCATGTATATGAATAGACCAGGGGGATAAACTTCAGACATGGCTGGATCCAGGTGCTCATAACATGCCACTAGGAATGTTTGTCTGTCTCTCTCTGGTCCTTTGTCATCATGGTCTGCCTCTGTGTTGGCTTTATTCTTAGCCAGCAGTTCCAAGCTGACAGCTACAGCCTAGGGACTCCGAGAAAAGAGAACATCTCTTGCCCTATGGCTCAGCCAAAATCCTGGGGCTGCCAGAGCAGCCATGCTTTGACCTGGGCTGACCACTGTCTCTATTGGCTAGGGAATATGCTCACCCCTGGAGACCCAGGGGAGTCTCCACCCAAACCACACAGGGTTGCATGTGGGGTAGGGATGGCTCTCTAAGGTGACATTGGAGCTCTCCTTGTGGAAAGAGAGAATGGGTGCTGAGTGGGCAAACATGCGATAAGGGTCAGAATCTGTATTTCTGACCAAATCACCCAATCGGTTTGGATTCACGGGGAGGTTTGCTAATGACTGCTGGATAGATTGCTGGCTTTAGGCCTTATTAGAGTCACGGAATCCCTTTCTTCCTAGGAACTCTTAAACAGGAGCCAATAAACAAGGTTGACCCAAAAACGGCCCTGTCCTAGCGGAAGGAGGGGTTTAGAAGCCTCCGGTTATTCCCCAAGCAGCCCCTAAGGCACTCCAGGGGCTCCCCTAAGCGCCCTCATTTCTTTGCTCTCTGAGGTCCCTTTGGCTCTGATTCTCCAGCCCTGCATTTGATGCAATGGGGGGACGGGTTAGGGGAGAGTCTCAAAGAGCTCACCTAATGCAGAGTCCCCACCTCCAGCCCCTGCACCTGTGTTAGAAGCCAATGCCCAAGGAGCAAATCAGGACAGGAGAGGCCAGGGGCTGGCTCAGAAGGTGCGTCAGACATGCCACATCGGATGCTTCTGGCTTTGAAAGCCTCTCCTGGCCCGAGGCCAAACAGCCTCCTGGGCTCTGCAGAGCACTGGGCCCTGGGGCTGCGTGGGTGTGTGGCCCGCCTGCCTGCCGGGGACAGAGGGGCTGCAGACGGTGCCGCACCCATTGCAGCCGACCGAGACGCCACGGGGACACACTGGCTGGGGAGACGTGGTGGAGGATGAAGCCAATTTCACACTTTATTAGTCAGTTCGGGGCCAATTAAGGCCATCCGGAAACGGGGCTGAGGCCTCTTCTCTGCCTCCTCCCTTCGCCAAGAAGAAAGGCCTGGATGGCCTGAAACGCTTCTTGTTGAAGGAGCACAATTTTTTTTTCGACTCAAACCCCCCACAGTATTCAAACCAGGAGTCGAGATCCCTCTTACTTTGCCAGAGACTGCAAAGCAGGAGAGGTGAACAAATACAGTGTGTGTTGGGTGCAGGGGCGGGGGGGGGTGGGCGGTGGAGAAGGGGAGAGGAGTTGAGTCATGTTGTTTATTACTTCATTTATTCATCCGGCATCCTTTCAACGATGTGTAGTGGGAGCCTACTATGTGCCGGCAAACTGAGCTTGGCGCTTAGTGTAATCAACCGTAACGTCCTCAGGGAAGCCTCATTCATTCCCGTGCTTTTCACTGAGCACCAACCCTGTACCCTTTGCCAGGCTCCAGGGGTGCGGTGCGAATAGGCGGACGTGGCCTCTGCCCTTGTGGAGCTGACCCAGTGGGGGAGACCCTCAAGTAAAGAGGCAATTTCAACAGGGAGGGGGAAGGACCCCAGTTAGAGGTACACATGGGAGAAGCACCTGAACCGAGCAAGGAAGGCTTCATGGAGGAAGAACGTGTCCCTGAGACTTGAAGAAGGACTTAGCAGGGTGAAGGGGATGGGGAAGGGTGTATCACCCAGAAGAAAGAGCGAGTGCCAAGGAAGCCAGAGAGGGCAACGGATCCAGTTCAGGGAGAGTGCAGAGGTCAGGGAGGGGGAGGGACAAACAGGGGCCACACCATGAAGCCATGGTCGGGAACCTACCCGGGAAGGCCCTTCCAAAGCTTGGCTTCAGGTCTGTGTTTCTGAAAGCTGGCCCCGGCAGCAGCCTTGTGAAGAAGAGAGGGAAGGCAGGAGGAAGTGGAGGCGGGAGCCACAGTCAGAGGCTGTTACAAGATGGCAAGTGAGCACGTGGGGGCCCCCCAGGGGCAGTGTTCAATGGCAGTGGGGCTGGTGAAAAGTGGGTGATTTGGGGAGATGCATACTCTATGGGGATTCTCGGTAGGTCAGAGGGTGAGTTCAGGGAACAGGGACGGGACTGGGAGTCAGATGAAGCTAGGTATAGAACCTGCTCTGTTCTTAACGTCTATGTGGCCCTCAGCAAATCCCTGTACTTTTCCTCTCTTCCCTTCACGAGCTTCATTCTCATGGAATCATGTTCCCAAGATGTGGGACCATGGGCCTCAAGTAGGGTTACCAGCTAAAACACAGGGCGTCTAGTTAAATTTGATTTGCATCTAAACATGAATAACTTTTTAGTGTAAGAATATCCCATTTGGGACATACTAACACATACTTTGATTTAGGATTGAATAAGACCGATAAAATCCCTACCTTTGAGGAACTTTCTTTTTTTAAGATTTTTTTTTTTATCCCCTGAAAAGTATGCATTTTTTTTCCAGCAAAATTGCGTTGGGGGTTATGTTATTGAGGAATGAACTGAGATGAATATGTGGAACTTTTATTTAATGGCATACTATACTAGAAATCTGAAGACCTGCAGGAGACTTAAAATTCCAACTCTTGTTATAACTTTTTAAAAGATGGTGAAGTTATAAAAATGCACATGAATCAAGTTTTAATATACTGTATGATGGGTGGGTGAGGCTGTCCATTGTACCATTTCTTTCTTTGAATTCTCAGGCATGGTTTGGCAGTGCAAGAACTCTGTAACATTAACAAATTCAATAAAAAGTAAATATATGGGAAAAAAGATTTTTTTTTTTAATTTTTAAGTAATCTCTACACAGGGCTCGAATTTACAATCTCAAGATCAAGAGCCATGTGCTCTACAGACTGAGACAGCTAGGCATCCCAAGGAACTTACTTTTTAATGGGGGGAATCAGACAACAAACAAACAAATAAACCAGAAAATAAGAGGGAGTGATAGAGTCTGTCATGATGGTAAGATGCGGTGATGCAGGAGTGAGGGATGGGGTTGGGGTGGGGAGCGCTGGAGGCCCCCCAGAAGGAGTGGTCAGCAAAGGTATCACTGAGGAGCTGCCCTTCCTGGCAAGAAGTTAAGCCTGGGGCAGATCTGGGGGAAGAGTGGCCAGAGGAGGGAAGGGCCAGTGCAGAGGCCCTGAGTCAGGAATGAGCTTAGAGTAACCGAGGGATAGAAAGAAGGAAAGCAAGCGCGGCCTTGTGCAGTGACCAAAGGGCAGGGAGGTCCGTGATGCGGTGGGAAGGGGGCAGGGGGCCATCACCCGGGCCTTTTAGGTCAGAGTAAGGAGTTGGGACTTTGTTCACTTTTAAGCAGGGGCATGCCATTCTCTAATTTACTGTTTTGAAGAATCACTCTGACTGCTCCGGGGAGAGTGGGCCGAGGGCAAAGACAAGGGTGGCAACGGAGTGGCCATCAGGAGGCTCCTGCAGGGGTCCAGCTCCCGGCGTCACTGGGAGAGCAGGCGGTGGAGACTGGAAGAGGAGCGACTGCAGGAAGGTTGCCTGGCCTCGCTGAGGGGTGGAACGTGAGGGGCTGAGCGGAAGAGGAAGCAGAGGGCATACCCGGTACTGGGCTCGAACAACCGAACGGCCAGGGGTGCCATTTCCCGGGAGCAGAAGGCTGTGGCCTTTGGGGTGGTGGTTGCAGGCTAGGTACTTGTTGCTGCTGTACTTCATAAGGAGGCAAAGAAGTATGACAGTCTCTTGGGGAGGAAGTGATATAATTCAAATTCCATATTCAATTTTATGAAAAATAACGTGATACCCACATATGGTGGTACATTAACAAAAAGCACATTATCATTGCATTACGACTGCAGAAAGGAAATGTGCACCAAGAGTTTTTTGGCTGGTGGCTGTGACTCTCCAGGTGGGGGTGGGACCACAGGACTCCCAAGGGGTGTGTCATTGCTTGGAATCTCTGTCCTGGGAGGTGGCCAGGGGTGTGAAATAAAGGAGAAGACAGATGTTGAGAGCTTTTTCCCAAGAGTGTGTGTGTGTATGTGTGTGTGTCATTGTGTTTGTATTTTTATTTTATGCTTGCTGGTCTGTCCCGTAGCTTTTTTGGGGGGTGAGGGGAGGAGTGTGAAAAAGAATGTGAGGTAAAAACATTTAGGAATTTGAAAAAAAAGGGGGCAGGCATACTCGCCAGCGCTGGCTTTATCTATATCGGCAAGGCTATCTGCCACGGCTCCCACCGGCTGCTGGGGAAGCCTCCCCGCAGCATGAAGGAATTCAAGATGGCTGACTCCAATCACCAGAGAGTATCTGAGGATGTGGTCCCAATTACCTTCCCTGGGGAACAACCTTTGGCCTCTTAAGGCATCCACTTGTTTTCAGTTTTGAAAGTGCTCACACTATGAGGAGATATTTTTCAGAGTTGGAGGTGGTGAAGGGTCAGGAAGACAGACATTAGAGGAAAGGTGAAGGCACAGGGAGTGTGAGCCCAGAGAAAAGAAAACTTGGGCGCAAGGTCACTGCCTGCCAAGTTTGGGAGGGATCCCATGGAGGGGGTGGCTGGTGTGCTCAGGGATCCATCACTTATTCAGCACTCAAGACAGCGCATCATCAGATACAGTGCCAGATGCTTCCATGTCAATATCCCAACATCCCTTTGAGGTAGGACCATTTCCTCATTTGCCCACAAAGAGGAAAGTGAGGTTTTAGAGGGATGGAGTAACTTGTTCGTGGAGGTCACACAGCTGTTCGAGCCGGGATTTGAACTCGGGCATTTTGCAACAGGAAGCCTGGGCCCCTGACCACCACCACCTCTTTCTCCTTGGTCCAGTCCACTGTGCTCGCTAGGTCCGATTCTGCCCTCAGATAGGGGGGTTTCAAGCAGCTCTAGTCCAGACCCCAGGGTTCAACATCAAGTCCCAGGTGCTGCAATCTTCGGACCTTGAGCCCAGCTCTTAGTCCTGTCTCCTGCCGGGATCTCTGTATCCTTATCTGGCCTGATCACTGAGTTCCCACAGCCTGGGACTCGAACCTCAACCCAAAGACTAGGCCCCTACTACCCCCATCTCTGACCTGACCTTGATCTCTTTCCTGCCTGGGCACTAGGAGATCGCTGTCCTCAAGTGCCCCCATGGAGGCTCTCAGCGCCTGCTGCACACCTGAGGCCTCACCCACATCCCCCATGGAGTGTGCCCTCCCACCCTCACAACTCCTTCACCCAATTCAACCCTCTTTCTTGGCCTGGCAGCTGGATCTGTGCTCCAGCCCTGGCTCTGTCCCAGGAGAGGAGCTCGGGGCTCAATCCTAACTAGGACACCAGTATGTCTTACGAAATGCCTACAGAATGAGTTCTTCAGTGATGGCTGCTGGTGAGATTTGTGTTTGTGTTTGTTTGTTTGTTTGTATGTTTTTAGCCTGCAGCACTTGAGAGCTTGCTATGTGCCAGGCACTGAATTAATCATGTCAAATCGATTCCCTCATGGAACCCTCTAGCAGCCCTGTGAGTCGTGAATAGACACTGCGCAGATTACTATTCATGCCCTGGTCCTTCCCCAGGCCAGAGGCTCTGCTGATATACTCAGAAGCCTTGAGACCCCAGAATCAAGATAAGCAGCCTCTTCCCTGGCCACGAGCCCCACCTCCACTTCCTATCTCCCTGACTTGGGGCTCACTGCCCCTCTTGAGCCAGGACCGGACTCCAGGCACTGTGGCTGGAGGGAGGTGACCCTCTCCTGCCCGTAGCCTGGCTTTGCTCTCATACAGCTAGGTGCCTTTGGGTCTCTGTCTGCCTAGGGCCCTGCAGGAACACCCTCAGCTGGCCAGGACCAGGGGCGGCCCAGCAGATTCTTACAGCTACTGACCCTGTGCATTGCCCACTCAGCTGCTGTCTGCTGCTGAGGACACTTCCAAGAGCTCCAAGGAGGAGGGCCGGATAGCCTCCTGAGCCGGGGAAGGTGCGGCAGGCCTGGTGATGGGCCCCATCCTCCCTGAGGGGCAGGGGCACCTGGGAGCCCAGTATTTCCACTGCCCTGTCCCTGCCTGCACCCCTAGCTACTGAGCAACCTATCAGTCACTAGCTGGTCAGAAGGAGAACCACTCTGCATTTTGAACAGAAAAATTTAATATAGGGAGGAGGCTACACAGGTGCAAGCAGACCCAAGAAGCACCCCAGAGATTTGCAACAGCAAACAGATGCTCCAGTCCTCAGGCTGGAGAGACACAGGGGAGACACAGTGTTATGAGTGTCCAGTATCAGAAGCTACCTGACAGGACCTGGCTGCATAGCCAGGCCTGTCCAAGGGGACTGCGGACCACAAGGGAGGGCCCGTCTGACTAGTCTGGGTGCAGTGGACAGCAGAAAGCCCTGTTTGTGGGAGAGAGGCAGGAGAATCCGGGCTGCACATGCCCGTGAACATTGCCCTGGATGGGAAACACGTGCACTCTGACCCAGCCTGGCAGCGCCACAGATGGCAGAGCATGGAAAGTTCCAGCAGTGCCTTTGGGGTGTGACAGCAGCTTCCAAGGGAAGGGCTATGCCCAACCGCAGCCAGGCCCTCAGGAGCCAGGTTCAGGGGTCTTCCTCTCCGTAGGGGAGTAGCAGGTCTTGTCACCCTCCCACATACAGGGAAAAAGGCCCTAGGAACCTTCCTCCAAATGTCATGCCATCTAAGGTCCCCATCAGAATGATAACTGTGTTTACTGAGCACTAATGTGCCCTGTGCCGTGGTAAATGATTTTATATGTTTCTCATTTATCCTTAAAAGAACTTTGTGGGATAGGTACCATGGAGATCTTCATGGGTGGGTCAGAAAATATGGCCCACATATGGCCCACAATCTAATAAAAGTTTGAAGATGGCAATAGGAACATGAGCATAAAAGGAAGCAGCACTCCCAGAGGCCCAAGGAAGGGGGATTCGTGTCTGAGTAAAGTGGAGAAACATGAAGGCATTTCACAGGAAATAGAAAGATTTGAAACGAATTCTTCAGAGGAGATTCTCCACCCACAACAGTCCACCCACACTCGGCCAGAAGATACAAAGGGAAGCCTGTCATGGCCCACACAATCCCTACACAGATTTCACATCAAAAAATAAGAACAGGGGCACCTGGGTGGCTCAGTCAGTTGAGCATCTGCCTGGGATCATGGGTCCTGGGATCGAGCCCCACGTCGGGTTCCCTGCTCAGTGGGGAGTCTACTTCTCCCTCTCCCTGTATGCCTCCCGTGCTTGTACTTTCTCTTTCCCTCTCTAACAAGTAAATAAAATCTTTAAATAAATAAATAAATACAGACAAAACCCTGGTTTCTGGCTTCTCTTGAAAAATCAGAATGTCTGGCACCACTGGGCCCTCATTCTGATGTGGAATGGTTGGAGCCAGGAAGCTACTAGCTCCTTTGGACCGTGGGCGAGTGCTCTGGGCCAACGCAGTCCCCACCACTCCCTAATGTCTTTCACCTGGTCCTTCAGCTCAACTGCGCCCCCTGCCCAGCCCCACGGGCACTTCAGGCAGACCCTCAGCAGACTGGTAGTGCCCCGCTGCCACCTGGTGGCCAGAGCTCACACTTTCCGTCATGGCGTGGCAGTGAGGCTCCTGACCTGCCGTGTCATCCATGACCACCCACACTGACTGTTCCATTTAATCCTCTCACCCACCATGTGAGAACAGGAATTGTACCCATCTTACAGATGAGAAAACAGAAAAGGTAAGTTCAGAAATTACCGATGACAAAACAGATGAGCAAGGTTAATTGAATGGATTGTTCAGGTTACCTGTTCTTCCTGATATTGCCAGGAATGGGAATGGAATCCTGCTCTTTCCATAACCCCGGCACCGGGTACTTGAGGCTCTGTCCTGCCACAACAGGCCCTACAATGACTTCCACGCTGGAAGGGAGGTCCCGGTGAGGGAGCCAGTGGCTCGCTGGGATAAGCCAGGACTCTACAAGGAGGACTTTTAGAGGACAAGGCAGGCTGGGGACGCTCATCATACTTCTTCACATGCAGAAACCATAATACGTGCATTTGCTACCTGTCTCTGGTTAAGTAGGCCTTGAGCTCAGGATTTCTAAGGCCAAGGCTGGGGCCACCACCATGCTGCCTCCCTAGGCCCGAGAAGGCCTCTCTTTCCCTTTTGCTTTTCCCAATCCCAATTATCCCAAAGAGCCCAGCACCTGCCCTGCCTCCGCCAGGAAGCCTCCCTGATCACCTCAGCCCCCAAAACTCCCCCTTACCTGACCACCTAAAAGCCTGGTCCATAGTACCACTCTGGGGCTGACAGCATCCTGCCCTGTGGTACCAGGTAACTGCCTGATGCCCGTGTGTCTTGCCTCTCCAGCTGGCGGGGAGATTTCTTCGAGGCAGGGCTTCCCATCCCCTCTGGGATGTTCATATAAGCAATGTGCGTTGAAAATCTATTCCCTGAGCCATGTGACAGAAGCTTGGGGAAATTCCAGAATGAACTGGAGCTTGCATCCTAAAATACGACCCTGGGCATGTCACTCCTCTCACTTCAGTCCTTTTGGTGGCTTTCCACTGCCCTCAGAATACAACTCAGAGCTCCTTCCCATGCAGAGCTCTCTAAGCCATCTCTTACCACATCTAGCACTCCTCCACACACCTTGTGTTTTAGCTCTACAGCATTTTGGTTCCCTGATGAAACATGCTTATGCCTACCTCTGGACCTTTGCATGTGCCCTCCCTCCCACCTTCACCCTACTCAAGTTACCCGCTAAGCCTCAGCTCGCATATTACTTCTTTCAGGAAGCCTTCCTTAGCTGCCCAGTGTCAGTGAGGGGCTGACTCCTCCACTGGGCTCCAGTGGTACCTGTCATTGCCCTATTCTAACACCAACACTGCATGTAACAGATTACTGACTTGTCCGTCTCCCTCCCCAGACTGTGAGCTTTGGGAGGACAAGGCCCCCATCTGACCTCTCTGACTTCTCACTGTATCCCAGCAGCTGAGGCCAACTCCTAGAGGCGTCAGAGGTGTGTGGTAGACCCTCATCAAATGAACACATGAGGGGCGCCTGGGTGGCTCACTCGGTTAAGCATCTGCCTTTGGCTCGGGTCATTATCTCTGGGTCCTGGGATTGAGCCCTGAGTTGTGCTCCCTGCTCAGTGGGGAGTCTGCTTCTCCCTCTGCCTCTCCCTACCCACCCCTCCGCTTGTGTGCACGCGAGCTCTCTCTAAGTAAAATCTTTTAAAAAAGAAAAAAATGAACGCATGAACAAATGAGGTCGCATTTTTATGAACAGTAGGTGTCCAGTGAGCGCCTGTCACACTGGGGCATCTGACTATCCAATGGTTAGAGTTCCGCAAACTCCAGAGACATTTTCATCTTTGAAGTCCTTTATTCTCCATGGTTCACGTCACTGATTCACCAAGCTAGAGCTCCTCACAGTAAGCAGACTTTCATTCATCTTTCCTCCATATTGTAACCTTGTCCTCATGTTCAAACCTGGGCTTGGGCCCAAAAGGTTAAAGAGGTCACACCCTGTGGCAGGGAGCAAGGGCCACCCTGGTGATCAGCCTTGTTTGGTTCCCAGGCAAATACCTTAGCAAGTTCAGTATGTGGCAGCCCCGAAGTGCAATACTTAAGACAATGCAACGGCTCCAGGCATCGGGGTGGGGGTGGGGGGTGGGGGGAGGCACATTATGTAGAGAACCCTGGAGAAAATCCAGGCCATTCACTCTCAACATGCATTTTCTTAGCCGTCGGTGATGCTGGACTTCCTTCCCTGGTCTACAAGAAACCACAACCCGTGTGCTACTGAAGACATTTTCATTTTCCCCTTGTGAGATAGATGTGGTTCCAAGTATATTCCAGGTTTCTCCCTTCTGCCTTTAAGAACATCCAGTTTTGCTCAGGTCCCTCTTAATGGCACTTAATAAATATACATTCTGGGACCGACAGAACAGGCTGTCCTCTTTCAAAGCACCTTTAAAACTGCCTGTTCAAAACATCTGAGCCAGGACAGAACTCAGAAGGGGCACATCCTACCTAGCTTACAGCTGGTGGCCACTTCTGACCGCAAGCCTGTCTCGTACACTACTGCGTGTCTAGGGTCGAGGTCCCCAGTCCTGGTGACACACCAGAAGCACCTGGGGAGCTTTTTGAGCTCCTGAGGGCCTGGCCACACCCCAGACCAACTCTATTACAATCTTTGTGGGGGCGGGGGGCGGGGAACTGGCAAGCAGCCAGGCTGAGAAGCCTGAGCGGGGGTTCTAGTCCACAGGAAATTCTCAGTAAGCACTGAGGAACCCACAAATGGATTTCCTATATTATTATCTGCTCCCCTATGCCTCCTATTTGTATTAGAAATCTGAGTAGGAAAAAGAAAGGAAAATGAGTCAAGAGCATCTCATAGAGTGGATGTGGTGCTGGGACAGGGCCGGTGGGGACTGAGTTTCTCATGCATGATGCATCTTCCCACTTGCACAAGCTGAGGAGTCGGGTGAAGATCTCACACAGGCATGTATATATTTCTTCAAAGCCCTCCAAAAGCCAGAGCTAACAGCGTTAGGCACTACAGTTATAATACCATGGAGATGTTCTTGGAAATAAGTCTAAACTACCATTGGATTTTCCCCCACACTCTCCAACTTGGGTCGGTCCCCAAATATATAATTTGTATTACAGATCAGACTGGACCACCATTTCCCACTTCTGTGAATCTTGAGATGTATCTTAGCTAAACTGACAACCTGGAGAGGATGATTCAACACTGGCTGCACCCAAAATGGCCCCATTGGGTCAGTCTGCCTTCAACAGGAACTGTTTTTCCATTTCCAGGTCCTAGAAAGGGATGACAATGGGTTTGATCTCACCAAGTTCAAGAGACTGGCTACCTAGAACGCAGCATGGAGAAGGGTCCTGAGGTGCCCCTGGGCTGAGGGGAAAGGTCACCACACTGATTCCCAGTGTCTGCCATGGCCTGGGCAGGGCCAGCAGCAGCACGCATGCTTGTCTGCAGCTGGGCCGGTGGAGGCTGGAGCCATCCTGAGACCACTTCCGGGTGCATCCTGCTACCAGTGGCAATTTACATTTATATCACGCTTCACAATTTACAAGGAGCTTCCCTCAGGCCATTCTCACCACAAACCTCTGAGTTAGGTCTTTGTGGATGGGAAAACTGAGGTTGTGTCCTTTGTCTAAGGCCCTACAGCCAACTGACATCACATTCACCTGCCGCCTCCAGGCCCTGAAACCACCCGGGGATCCCCCTGGCTCCCGACTTCCATAAAGAGGAAAGCAAACCAACACCCAAGCTCCCCCACCCACCAGGCTGTTGATCACCTGCTGCACAGAGTTGCCTAAGCAATTTGCATGTCCTTTGTTCCCTAGTCCAGAGAACACAACAGCCTCATACGCCCCACGTAACACACCCTCAAAATCTCCCGTTCCCTGGAACAGTCTCTGGATTTGCCTAAACACATTCCAGAACTGTGACCTGGCCACACCCGCTCTGAGACTCAGCCAAGAATCTCCTGGGAACCTTTCCGTTGCCCTCACAAGCCCGTTCTCCTCAGCTAGAGAGGGTTCCGAGGGGGTTCACTGCCCAAGATAACTCAGCTACCAGTGTGGGTCGGCTGCGGTGTCTCCTGATGCCACACGGAGGGAGTGCACCATCAGGCCAGGCAGCTCTGGACTTGTCCAGTGCCCCCCTCCCCGCAACCCCATCGCACACAGGTAACATTCACCTGGGTGACCCACTCTGGTGGGCAGGGCTAGATGAGAGCACAGGTAAGCTAGGCCATAAGCCACAGCAAGTTCTCATCGCCTTGACCTGCCAGCCAGGCTGTTGTGACCTCAGATGGGAACCACCTTTTCTGCAGACCTGACGAGCGGTTCTGGCTGGAGCCTTTCTTGCTCACCCATGCCAGGCACTCCTGCAAGGCCCACCCACCTCTCTGGTTGCCCTTCACCCTACCTCGGCCTGATCTTCCCTTCCGCCCCCGCAGGGTCCTAGCATCTAAGCCTCCCCGTCCCTTGGCAGCATGGGCTCCGTGGCGGGCACCCTAGGAGGGCACACTCCAGCCCCATGGAGCTGGGCTCGCGGCCCTGGCCAGGAAGCTGGAAGGCACATAGCCCCGCTGCTCGTTCACTTCCACGAGGCTCCATTCCGGGTTCCCCTTCTTGTCCTGGGCCTCCAGGACAGTCACCAGCTGGCCCGCCTGCAGACTCACTTCATGGCTGCTTCTGGCCACAAAGGGGTACACTGCCACCACCTGAAATACATGGGAGCGACATAGAAACAGCCAGAGCGGGGAGACAGACAAACCCAGCGCAGAGACACTGTTCATCCTGCTCACCCCCCGCCCCGACCCGACTCAGTCCCCAAGGCTGGGCAGTCACCGCCTCCCAAGGACATCCTCATGCTAAAGATGAAGGCTGCTGCTTCGTCTTCCGCCAGCAACACCTACTGTGTGCCAGGCTCTGTTCCAAGCGCTACCTGGCCTTGACTTTCACCGTTCTATAATTCCATTTGCCCCGTTTTTCAGATAAGGAAAAAGAGACTCAGAGAAGTCAAAGAGCTTATTCAAAATCACATGGCAACGAAGCCAGGCCTGTCAGAATGGGTGCCCTCGGTCCACTGCTGCCACCCCACTGAGCAGAGGACATGGCACCCTCTCCCCCAACACCTTGCCCAGATCTGATGGTGTCACCCGCCCAGGCCTGCTTCCCAACTTGGAGTAGAGACTAGCGGTTGGGGGACTTGGTTAATTTTTAGGGAAAGGCATTGAACTGGACAAAAAACTAGAGGGGAAGGCATTTATTAGGCTAATATTTCATTTCCCTGGCCTCAGTTTCATCATCTGCAAAACAGAAGTAATAATGTCCTCCCCTCCAGGTAATTGTGGGAATTCGACAAACGATGTACGCCTGTGCCTGGTACATGCTCAGGGCTCAGTAAATGCAGGCTGCTCTGGTCCTGTTTACCGTCCCTGCTGTCAGAAGCTGGGGAGGACTGGGATGACCCCACGAGTGTGGACCTGTGAACAGAGGAAGCAGCTGATGTGTCTGAGAAGACGGACAGCTGGGCTCACCCACAGCAGGGTTCCTAGAGACGCTGCCCACACTGGGTGGAGCTGGGGCCAAGCGGGGTGGCCAGGCCCTCTGGGGAGCTCCTCGTGGGTCCTTTGCTGAAAGGCAGGAATGCCCAGCAGGAGGCAGCCCCGATGCACCACTCGTAGCTAATGCTCCAGGCACTGGCCCTCAGAGCCTTCCCAGGGATGTGCCACAAGCCGCACACCTCGGATTCCACAGGCTTCTCTGCAGCCCCACGCCACCCACCTGAGGCTCCTCCCTGGCCTGAGGGCTCCCTGGGCTATTCACTACCAGCCTCTGGGCTCCCGCTGCTGCTCCCTGTCACTGCTCCTGCCCTTTCTGCTGCTCACCTGTCACCGGTGAAGCCCTTTTCTAGCTGGGAGCGTGGCTGCCGTTTACTGAGGCTCACTTTGGCCCGGCCTGGCCTTCCTATCTCATCCAGCCCTCACAGTGACCCCACCGAGCTTCTCCTCCCTCGAGGACTCCATCCCAGCCAAGCCAAACCCTTTCATGGCTTCCCATCACCTTTTGTTTGTTTTGAGATAGAATTCAAATACCGTAACAGTCATTTTTTCAAAGTGTACAATTCAGTAGTTTTTAATAGGTTCAAAGGCTGTACAACCATCATTACTAATTCCAGAACATTTTCATCCCCTCAAAAAGAAACCCCATACAAGATAGCAGTCCTTCCCAACCCCCAACCTCCCCCCTGCCCCTGCCCCGGTGCAGCCAACCACTACTCTACTTCCCATCTCTATGCATTTGCCTGGTCTGGGCATTTCACATAAACAGAGTCATACAACACGTGGCCTTTTGTACGCAGTTGCATGTGACAGCACATACTGGCCCTTCCTTCTTTTTTATGGCCGAGTAATATGCCATTGTATGGATATGCCACATTTTGCTTATCCATCCATCTGCTGATGGACATTTCAGTGGTTTCCACTTTCTGGCAATTATGAATAATGCTGTTGTGAACATGCATGTAGGTTCCCCACTGCTCTGAAGCGAAGGCTGACACCCTTGCCAAGGCCACAAGGCCCTGCCTACCTCTCTAGCAGTACCTCACCCCTACCCTCTCTTCCCCGGCCACACCCCCTTCATTCAGTTCCTCACGCACCCCTCCTTTGTGTGTACACACACACACACACACACACACACACACACACCGGCCCCTTTGCGTTCACTAGGCATGCTTTCTGGGGAGCTCTTCACACCCACAGCCTGGCACAGTCCCTTTATCCAATTAATCCCTGCTCACCCTTCAAATCTGAGAAAAACCACCATTCTTAGAAAAGCTTTTCCTGAACCTCTCCCACCTAAGGCTCTGGCATTTATCACTGCTCTAACTTTACAATGATTCACATGATTATTTTATTAATTGCTGTTTTCCCCACCCCCAGATTATAAATCTGAGGAAGGCAAGGACCAAGATTTACTTTTGCTCATTATTCCATCTCTCATCCGGCACATTGCCTGGCAAATACTGAATGAATGAATGAATGAATGAATGAATCCTACTTGCCCTGCTGATAGGGAGCAAGGGTTTGTTGATGTGGCAGGGATGGGAGGCTCCTTTTTCCAGGTTCACTCCTGACCAGGACACTGGTGTGGCCACTGACCAAGGCCCTGGCCTCACAGGATGGTAGCCTCTTCCAACAGGAGGGAAATCAAAGCCCCACTCCAGGTGGCCATGGGGAGGCAAACCCCACCCCTCTCCCACACTCACCTGGGTCACCACTGGGACAGAGGGAACGGGCGCTGGAGTGGGCTCTGGCGTTAGGTGACGGGAGTCCTTGTGAGGCCACTCCTGCTCTTTGACCTCCTCCTGCCTGGGGATGACGCGGTATAGATCCAGTTTCCCAGCTGGCACATACCCTCGATGTCCTACAGGACATGCAGAACGTTATCTGGCTGCAGACCACCCTTCCCATCCCTTTTAGTGACAGAGGAATCAGCCCCATTCAGGGATGTGAATGCCTCCAGCACAGCTTCCCAGCACTAAAAGGGACCAGAAAAAGTCATCCAGGCACCTCCCACACCCACCCCTAACCAACCCACACTCACTCTTTCCAGCTTCTACTTGCACACCCCCAATGACAGGGTGCTTATTCCCTACTGAGGCAGCCCACTCTGTTTTGAACAGCTTTGACAGACATAAGAAGTTCTTCCTTGGGCTGGTATAAACACAGCTTTCCTGGTGCTGGGCCCACTGATCCCTTTCCCCTTGAGCAGAGGCCTAGAGCAGGGCTGTTTCCTCACCCAGGATGGCCTTTTCCAGGAGGCAGCCACTGCCTCTCTCTTCACTGAGTACCCTCAGTTTCTGCTCATGAACAGCTACTCCAGTGCTGTCCTGGTCGCTATCACTGCACATGGCCAACACCTCCTGAGAGTTTGCTAGGTGCCAAACTGGCATTCGATTATCCAGTCTTCACATCAACCCTCCAGGTCAGTACTGTTGTTTCCATTTGATGGCTGAGCCACTGCAGCTCAGAGAGGCTCTGTAACTTCTCTGAGGTCACACAGTTAGTAAAGTGGCTGATTTGGAATCCAAACCCAGTCTTCTTGACTACAGCGGCCAGCCTGAATCCCCGTTCAGCTGTTTGTCAACTTGAGTCACGAGACTGCCCTTTCACGGTTTCTGCTGGATTTGTACTGTTTTCTTAATTTCTTTTAAAAATAGGCTCCATGCCTAGCGTGGAGCCCAACATGGGCTTGAACTCATGACCCTGAGATCAAGACCTGAAGCAAGATCAAGAGTCACCCACTTAATTTTTTGATAGACTCACTTTTTAAAACTTAGACTTGTTCTATTAATAATATGAATAAAATCACAGGTTTATGTACTAGCTATAGTTTCTCTCATATGCAGAAAAATATTTCAGTAACAATTATGATAAACTGAAGGGGGAAAACTCTCTGTGGGTCCCCTCCCAATAATCCTGTGTGACCCTCATCTTGTGGGTCACAGGCCCCTTTTTGGAAGACATGGCTGGGCCATCTCCTCTTGGGTTCAAGGTGCCACCTGCCTCCTGCCCAGTTACACTGGGGCACCCAGACCTGAGTGGCACATCCAAGGGTGGGACCAGTGCACGGGAGACAGGACCACACATCCTCGTTCTGGACGCCAGATGTTTCCCTGCAGCTGGGATCCAAGCGCGCCCTCTCCGCATATCTACATCTTTTGGGGTGATGCTGGAGATCTCTCTGTACATTTCTGTCTACCCCAACGGTCTGTGAGGTCCCGAAGGCACACAGTAGGTGCTGAATAACGGATGTAGCAATGTAAGACTCACTTCCTCTTAGTGGCATGTCACAGGCCACACTAAGCTGGCTGTGCCCCAAGCCCTGCACTTTCACCTATGTCAGTTCCCATCCTGGATTTGCACAGCCAGACCCCTGCCCACACCTGGATCTCCCCACTGGTTCCTGTTGGGGGGTTTCCCAGAGGGAGGGGAAGAGCCCATGAAGCCCCACGTACCCCCGGTGTCCACCAGCCAGCGACTGCTGTTGCCTCTGGTGTCCTTGTTTTGAAGGAGAGCCACGATTTGGCCCCGTGGCAGTGTCAGGTCCAGAGTCCCAGCCCCACTGACGCTGCTTGTCACCTGGTACAGCTTTTCGGGGCCATACCTGCTCAGGAGAGCCTGCACCTGGCGTTCAGCCCCTGGAAGGAGTGGCTGGGAGGAGGGAAGGGACAAAGAGAGACACAGGTGCCTGAGTTGGCGTGTCAGAGCTGGCGCCAGCGTATGCCCACGTGCTGACAACCAGGAGTCCCATGCCGATCCTACCTCTGCTGCCAGTGGGCAACAGTCTCCTCGCTAACAGATGGCTGGGTTAGAGGAAGAACACACTCTTAGGATCCAAAGGGATCTCAAAAAACAAACAAACAAACAAAAAAACCCACACAAAACACCCTCTCATTTGACCTCTAACATCCCTCCTAGGTCTAAACTTCCTGGATTTTCTAAAATCCTAATTCAGGTTCCGAAAGTTCTCAGTTACAGAACTCTAGGATGGGGCCCTAAATTCTGGCCACAGCATCAAGCTAAATTATCCCACAGGAAAAAGCCTGGCACAGGTCTTTTGGCCTGAATGAGCAGGACCATGAGCGTCACGCGAGCAGCAGGCGTGTGGCTGCTTTGACGGCCGGCAGAGGGTGACGCGTGCAGACCCTCCCTCACGTGTGAAGGGAGTGCTAGCTTTTATTCCACAAGTATTTATTGAGCACCTACTGTTTACAAGGCACAGTAAGCCTTGTGAATGGGGTAAAAGAAACACAGAAGGGGCGCCTGCGTGGCTCAGTTGTTAAGCGTCTGCCTTCGGCTCAGGTCATGATCCCAGGGTCCCGGGATCGAGCCCCGCATCGGGCTCCCTGCTCAGCGGGAAGCCTGCTTCTCCCTCTCCCACTCCCCCTGCTTGTGTTCCCTCTCTCGCTGTGTCTCTCTCTGTCAAATAAATAATAAAATCTTTAAAAAAAAAAAAAAGAAACACAGAAGACAGCTTTGCCCTGATGGAAACTGCCATCTAGCTGGGACGAATGCCTCAGTGGCGCTGTCCATGCATCCAAAAATCTGGCATTGCCTTTGTTTTCTTGTTCATTGCTTCCAGCAAAAGTATCACCAAGAAGAGACTCAGCGGTGACTGTCCCTTTTTGTAAAACAAAGAAACTAAAAATGTTGCATATAGATTCACTATATACTCTGACTATATGTGTGTGTGTGTGTGTGTGTGTGTGTGTGTGTGTGTGTATAGAGATCATATTCTATGTGGTTATTTCTGTGGGGAGGTGGTGCTTGGTGTAGGAAAAGCAGACAGAAGTGCCCTTCAGGGACGTCTCGGCACAGACTCTGCCAACTCTAGTGGGGTTCACTAGTCAGGATCAAGAGCTAGGAGAACCTGATGTTTCTAAACAGGCCCTTAGGTGGAAGTGGAGACAGCGTAGCTTTTTTTCAGAATAGAGGTGTTACCCTGAGTATGAAAGCCAGCAGTGTAGAAACATTTGCCTTCTTTCTCAAGTCTGAGAGGCCCCCGCAGAGAACAGCAGTATTCCCTGGAGGGACCAAGGGGAGACATGGGAAAATATCACGAGGACTGCTTCTGTCTAGGTGACCACCTCACTTCTGTGGGTTCTGAACCCTTAGCCAAAGAAGTCAGGAATTTATAAGAGGGGTGTGGGGGGGGCCAAAACAAAGGTGGAAAGGAGGGGGCGTCTCTTCTCTTCCTACCAATTTGCAACACACATTGGGATTATGCTGTTCCCATTTGTTTCTCTTTTTTGTTTCTCTGTGTCTTCTCTTTTTTCTACAATCAGCATGGAATGCTTTTCCAATAAGACAAATGTTATTGTGTCTCAAGTAGCAAGAGAGAGGAGCTTCCCAGGACTCATCCCAGCAGCTGCTCTGCTCTTTACTTTCTTTCTTTTTTAAAAAAATTTTTTTTAAGATTTTATTTATTTGAGAGAAAGAGTGAGTGAGTGCTCTTTACTTTCTGCCCCATCCTCGCCCCACGCTGCAGGGCCCATGCCCCCGCCATGGGACTTCTGGCTGGGACAGCCTCGGTGTGGGGGAGGAAAGGCGGTGGCTGTGGCCCAAGGAAGAGTCCACTCTCCTCCTGCGTCCCTGATGGCCTCTGGCCTTCTCTGCGTTCCAGTCAGGTGTGCAGGCCACCTCTATGGGCCAGCTCCGCTGGGCTCCTTTCCTTGTCTCTCTGGGTTTCTGGAGCCCCCTTCTCCCTTCTGGGGAATCCTGGCTGTCTCCCGGCCCTTCACTTCACATTTCACATGTGACTGAACACACAGTTTCAGGATCCTCTCATCCAGGTCTGTCCCCATGTGGAGCCCCCTCCTCCCTTCAGCTACTTCAGTTCCACTTCTGAAATATACTCCCTGGGGACATCCTTCAAGTGCACTGAAAGATACCCTTTCCTTCTATTTTAGGGAAAAATACTTTACCCCAAAAAAGCATTTGGCCAGTCAAAGTCTGTAAACCATAACGCAGCTGAAATACTGTCTTTTGCAATTAAAAATTCCATAGCAAAAAGAAAATTTAAATGATTTGTTATTCCAACTTTTTATTCATCCTGAATGCTGGTATCTGAAGCCAGTTCAGTCAGATGGTGAGGAAACAGGGGCTTTGATTAAAAGAATGTGAAGTTCCAGGTTTGGGGATGCTAATGCCACTTGTCTGTGATTATGTCTAATTACACTAATATTCTACTGTTCTGCTCTTATGCTTATTGGCCATGAAGAGCATGTGTGTAGGTGGTGTGAATCCCAACACCCCCTCCAGCTTACAGACAGAAAGAGAGGGAAAGGGTACAGGGAACCCTGGGGGAGGAAAAGGAAAAGGAAACGGAAACAGGATTGGGCCTGACCCCACTGGCAGGTGAAGGACTGGACAGTCTGCGTTCTTTGGCCTCCCCCAGGGAGTATATTTCAGTCTGCGGGGTAAGGAGACTTACTTGCATGGTGGGAGGTGGCAGCACTTTCTCAAAGTTCTCTTGAAAGGAGCGAAGCTGGTGACCAGTCTGGCCCAGTGCGTCCTCCACCAGCTTCCTGAAGGCTGGCTCCGAGAGGTGGTAGTGGGGCAGCTGGGTGGGACAGACACTGTCGTCAGAGCCATCTCCAGGAGAAAGGGGACAGAAAGACTCTAGCAGCCTACATCCTAGCCCCAGATGTGGGAAGATGGGTCTTTACGTCTTTGTCAGCTGTAGTTTTTGTCTGCTGACTGCCCCACTTGGTGTCCTTCAAAAAAGCATCCCTCCGTGGGAGTCCAGGAGTACTGCCCGCCGTGGGGCACCAGCCCCAGGGCTGGCAGGCACGGCCTCCCTTCTCCCATCCACTGCGAGCAGCCCACAGACTAAACAATGAACCTAAGCAAGGCCAAGCACAAGCCTCCCGTCAGAGTTAGTATATGAAGGCTGAGAATGAGAGGAAAACTTTTCCTTTAGATGCTGAGGCATAAAATCAGTCTCTCCCACTGTGCAGAAAAAGGTTGGCCTGACAGTGAAGCCAGCCCAGACAGGGAAACAGAGCTAGGAGGTGGAGCGAAAGCCGGAGCCCTGACAACATTGTTTGTACTGAATGCACCCTGCCCGGGGCTCGATCCCCTCCTGGGCCTCCCAGTTATGCAAGTCAAGACGTCCTTCTTTATGCCTCAGCTGGTCTGGAATCCAAGAAGTTCTGAGTAATGCTCCATCCGGAGACCCTGGCCCTGCTAGCCATCTCCTGCATTCTTCCCACACAACCTAGGAATGAGTAAGACCCACAGCTAAGAGAGACATGTCCTCTCTGCTTGTCACCAAGCTCGCTGCTCTTGGGTCTGACTTAGAGCCTTTCCCCCTGTCCCCAGGATGCAGACAGATTGAGGTTCTACCTCATGCAGGCCTTTCCCGGGGTCCATAGGACTGGTCCAGGGGGATGGGCCATGGGACACAGACAAGGAAGCTGGCACCAATCACCGGCAGGCTCTAACATTCTAAATGACAGGCCCAACCAGGAAAGGCCCTCTTTCTGCTTTTATAAAGTTGATCTTCCTGCTACTGGCATCCTGCAACACTCCACAGCCCGCGCATCCCAGTCTGAACACAAGGGGCCTGGCAGCCCAGGAGACAGAACTAGAGGGCGGGAAGAGAATGACAAGATCATCTAATCAGATTGACCCTCTGCCTTCAGGAAAGAGAAATGCTTCTTTTTGCAGATGGTTCAGGCTTAATTAAATTCAAAAAGCGTGTCTGAGACAGAACTCTGTACTAAATGCTTTGAAGGCCAAAAAGAATAAAAGCCTATAGTTCCAGCCCTCCTCAATAAGGAGAAACAGCTTCATCCAGCACCCCAGCTGAAGGCAGGCTCTGCGAAGTGCTTAGCACAGCACCTCCTAAAGGCTGTTGGAGTACACACGATGGGGAGACGGGCTCTCCCAGCTGCAAGGAGGGGGCTTCTGAGAGCTTCACGGAGAGATTCATTCATCTGTCACATATTTGGGGAGTTCCTACCATGCACCAGGCACTGTGAAAGGCATGGGGAGGGCACTGGGCTGGGGGGTATTTCAGGCCAAAGAAGCGGTCTGTGCAAAAGGACGTGGTCCCACTCAGAAGCAGTGTGCTGCAAGTGGGAGCACAGGGCGGACTGGGACCAGGAGCCACCAGGGCAGTGGGGCACGTGCATTTCAGAGGAAGTTTCATGCAACACACTGCACGGGCGTGGCTGCGCTGGGGACCATGAAGCCCAGGAGACAGCGTGTGGTATGAGGAGTGCTGGCCTGCCCTGGGGGCCAGGCGCACAAGCCCCTCAGCTCTGACGCTGACATCAGAGACAGATCTGAAAGCAGCTTGGTCTTCTTCCCCGCATCAACCCCGGTCTTCTTCCCTGTGTCAACCCCTGTCTTCAAAGCTCTGAATTCAAAGTTTGCACTTGGAAGTTTGTCCAAACTTCTTTGCAATCTATTTCTGCTTTCAGCAGATAGCTCTTCTAATAGGCTGCCAAGCACTCTTCAGAGCCCAGGCTGCGGGATGTGAACTGCCAGGGTTCGAATCCTGCTGTCGGCTGTGTGGCCTTGGGCACGCTGTCTAACCCCTCTGGGTTCGGCTTCCTTTTGCAGTGAGGTTGCCGATGATAACTACTCTGTAGGGTCAGTGTGAGGAAAACTGGGATAACACAAGGAAGTACACCGTACGCGCTCACGAGGACGCAGCGGCTAGAAGTAGTAACAGCAGCGGGAACGCCAACTGGAGACACTGACTCCCGACCGCGTAGAAGGGGCCTGGCCTCTGTCACCGACTTCTCATACATTCCAAGGAGGGGCCCCAAGGTCTGCTATTTTCCCAGCAAAGCCTCTTCTGCTTCTGAATCCCAGAGCCCAGGAATTGCCTGGAGTCCCAGTTCTATCCTTGTTTGCATGATCGGGTCCCATTACTGGAGGGACAAGCACAAGAGAGGTCCAGAAGGTGCCCGGGGCCGCCTGCTGCACACCTGATGGCCTAATGTCCCTCCATCCCAACCCCCGCGAACAGCTAGCTGCAGGCGCCCTGAGGCCCCGCCTGGCTGTTCCCCAGAGGCACCCCGGGTCCCAGAGGCCTTACCTGGGCCAAGCTGCCCTCTGCCCTCTGCAGAACTTGTTGAGCAAGCTCCCTCTGGAGGCCCACGAATGTGCGCAGGATCTGGCCCAGCCAGCGCGTGGCCAGCTGGTTCAGCTGTGGGAGCTCGGCCACTAGCAGGGAGTTGAGGGCCTGGTACGTGTGTCGGGCCTCCTGCTCCTCGTACGTCACGCTGCCCACCTCCAACAGCTTCTCTTCCACCCTCTCGAAGTCCAGTAGTTTGTCCAGACGCTTCTTGATCAGGTTCTGAGGGCCAGCCAGGGCTTTAGCCAGGCTGCACAACGGCTGCCACACCAGGCCTTTCAGCCTCTGCTTCTGCGGGGAGAGGGGAGCTTGGGGTTGGGGAAGGAAGCGGCAGAGGCCAGGCACCGGGAGAAGGGGTTTTGGAGGGAGCTAGGACCGGGCTGTAGTCCCACCCCCACCGACTCGCTGTGACTTCTTGCATGTTATCTAAACTTTCTGGGCCTCAATGTGCCCATCTGAACAATGGGGACAGTGCATGTATGAGCTTAGCAGAGGGCCTGGCACTTCCTAACATCTGTGCACAGCTCTTAAAAGATTTTGTAGAGAGGAGTGACCACAAACACAGTCTTTGGGGCTCAGATCCCATCTTGCCACCGACCATCTGAATTACCTGGGAAGTCACCCTCTCTGAGCCTCCACCTCTCACCTGCAGAATGGGACTCTTAACAGCATCTACCCCATAAGCTGGTTGTGAGGATTAATGGAGATGAAGAATGTAAAGGGCTGAGCAGCTTATCTGCCTGGCAGATAGTGAGGCACAGCAAACATCAGCTGGGGCTATTTTTAATCAGTAAAATGCATTAATAATAATCTCTGCTCTGCTGGCTACTCTGGGCAGTTATGGATATGACAATCATATAAAGGGCCTGGCTTCTAAATAGTATTCCTTTTTTTTTTAAGATTTTATTTTTAAGTAATCTCTACACCCATAGTGGGGCTCGAACTCACACTGAGATCAAGAATTGCATGCTCTACTGACTGAGCCAGCCAGGAGGCCCCTAAATATTACTCTTTTTTTCTCCTAAATATTATTCTTCCCAGGCTCTGCCACCTGCCTCACAAAGAAAGGAGAAAGGAAAAGCTCCACTCACAAAGTGTGGGAAGGCCTGGAGCTGGAGGTCTCTCATCAGGCTGCAGTGCTGTACCACAGGCCCCCCAGGGATGTCCAGATCGTACTCCTGGGGCCTGAAGCGGAGGAAAGCCTGGACCCAGAGCAAAGGAGAGACAGCCAATCAGAACCCATCATAGCCCTCTCACGCCCGTCCCTCCCCCGCCCCCCGAAGAGGCTGTCCGGGTTCTCTGCACACCCACCATGACAGGGAAGCACACAGCCTATTCCATCCTTGCACAACTTGGGTGATTAAAAAGTTCTTCCTTAGACTAAACCAACATTTTTCTCCCTATTCCAGTGCTGCTCAAACTTCGTGTTTGCATAGCACCTCTGTGATTTTACTGCCATGTCTATATTCCACGTATTCTATTAATACTTGAAATCAACAAACCATTCCTATTTATATCAATGTATTTTTAAAAATCACCTTATGACACTACCATAATGGGAAAACCAGCAATAACTGCCACACATAGCCATGCAAGAATAACTGTGATAAAAACAAACAATGTCATTAAGTTCTGTCCAGACATCCCTGCCTGCAGAAGGCTCCCAGCCCAAGACCTGCTCTGCCTGTGTTAAAGACATACCAGCAAAAGCAGCTTCTCCTGCACTCAGAGGATTAAAAGAGGGAGTCACGTGCTTGCTGTGGGATTCCATGTCAACAACTGTGTTGTCATGAAAGCCTGCATCTGGGGGAACATAACCTAAAGCTTCCAAATATCTGTCCTACCCCACAAAGCCAGATGGGGCTTCCACGTGCCTCTGCTTTCTCTCTCATGGCTTCTCCATCCTCTCTCGCGTGGGCTCAGGGAGCTGCCCCTTCCGTCTCGCTGCACTGTGACAGGATCCTGCTGCCTTCTGCCGGGGGGGGGGGGGGCAGGAAGGAGCCAGAACAAGCAGGGGCATCTGCCCCACACAGAGGGGTCTGCAACTACAGCCTCCCGCGTTCTCCACAATTCCCCTAAGGCCACCCCAAATCCCATTATCCAAGAGCCTGTTATCATCTGACCAAGCTGCTTTGCACAAATGGACATGACGGAGGACAAAACCACAGAAAAGGGACGGAGTGGATGGAATGAGTCAGCATCGATGAAACAGTGAAGGGTATCGGCATAAGGAAAACGATGTGCCGGATGGCATGCAAACTGGTGTTCCTGTGGGCTGAATTCAGCCTGTAGAAATGTATTTTCTTGGGCCTGCATAGCATTTAGGTTTTCATTAAATTTGTTGCTCACGTGGACATACCACGAGATTTCATCTGAAAGGTTTTTTTCCCCCCCCTAAAATCAGAACTGGCTATGCTGGGTCCACATTTCCAAACAGCAACAGCTTTTCCAAGCCAAGTAACAGCTGCCCCTTTAGATTTTATTCACCCATGCATTCAGTCAAATTCTAAATATCAGAATGTATTTAACTCTACCGAAAAGTTTCATGAACAGCCTGTTAGGCATTAAGCCTCCGACACTTGCACATTTCACTCAGTAATATTACCTGCTTGACTTTCTCAGGCACCTGAGTGTGTCACCTGCTCCGGGTCACAGACTGGCACGGTCCCTCTGGAGGGCTCGGACCCCAGTGAATTTTAACCCCTCTCAGTGGGAACCTCACCCCCTGAGAGCTCAGTGGGCTCAGAGGCTGTGGTGTGGGGAGTGCTTGCCTGTGGCCCTTCTTCTGACCCGCAGCCAGTGACCCGGTGACCTCTTCCCTTTCGGTTCCTGCAGCTGATGCATTTGCCAGCTTGTCGGATGGGCCCCACATGCCTCCTGCCTGGGGGACCCAGCCCAGCCCAACGATTATTACGGGCAGGATCCTCACCTCCAGATTATCCAGGTAAACAGCCACATTGTTCTTCATCTCGGTCACACACAGCGACACCCAGTGGAACCTCTCTTCTAAATCATCAAATTCCTTATCTTCTGTCTGAGAGGAGAGTGACGTTTGTGAGAGCTGAGAATATCCATGCCCAGGGAGAGAGGGGACTAGTGTACACCAACATCCTCGTCCCACGCTCTCACTGGAGACCACCTTTACCACAGCCCCGCCCATCAGAGCCAGTTCTTCATCCCCAAAGCTGAGTGGGACGGTTAGAGGCAGTGAGTGCTGCTTAATGGTTTTGTACTCAGATCATGGAATCAGATACACAAGCATCCGAGTTCTGGCTCCCTAGCTGTGTGACCTTGGGCAAGTGTTTTACCCTCCCTGAACCTGTTTTTTCAGGTGCAGATGGGGTAATAAAAACACCTACTTTATTGTGTCGATCAAATAATGCCTGGTTCAGAGTAAGTACTCTGCTCCTAGTGGCTATTCCAAGCTGGTTCTTCGCTCAGACCCAGAGATTAACTCTCCTATCTGCACACAAGGATAATCAGAGAAAGAGCACACGGGATGCAGTGGAGAGAGCCCTATCTGGCCCTTCAGAATCATGTGAAGGTGCCAACTTGGCCTCCTCCTGGCAACGCGGTGCTAAGAGGTCACTTCGGTCCCTTGGCCCCCGCCTCCTCATCTCTGAGAGGACTCTATGCCACCTGCCCCATCCACCGCACAGTCCTGCCCCGTGGAACGGCCAGGATGCCACCCGTCCTCCGCCTGCGCTCACCCTGGGCACGAGCCCCGCCTCCTGCTTCAGCAGCTGGCTCAGCCGGGTGGTCTTCTTGGAGAGGGTGTGCGTGTTGAGGCGGGCCAGCCGCTCCCGGAGGGTCAGCTGCTCCACTTTGGTGTACTTGGAGGCTGCACCAACAGAGGAGAGGGAAGGCACAGGAACCAAAGCTGACCCAGGAAAGCAGGCATCCCGGACACACCTGGCTAGGAGCCCACTTGGACCCTTTTCTCAAACATCAGCAGTACGCCTGTTCGAACGGCCACTCGCAAGAGGGAGAGCCCAGGCCTTGCTGCAAGGTGTGAGCCCTGGCTACACAGCTGCCCGCCTGCCCAACTTTGGCAAGGCGCCACTTGTTGGGCCTGTTTCCTCATTCATAAGTGAGACCAGCCACCTTATATGGTTGCTGGGAGGATCACATAAGATAGTGGGTCTGAATGTACTTTCTAAAGAACTCACTGAGAGGTGAGTTGTGTGAGGCTCCTGGGCCAGTGTCAGCCAGGCCAGGCTGGGAACCACACTCCCCACTCGGGTGCAGGGCTTTCCACTGATCTGTCACCCCGGACCTGAGTCTGAAAGCCAGCTCTGCCTCTCACCAGCTCTGGGATCTACAGCAAACGATTTAAGCTTTCATTTGACCTGACTGTGAGATGGCGCTACCGGGGCCAGCCTCTGAGTGTGACTGTAAGGATCAAACCAGATAATGAATGAAAGATGTGTCACAGGAACTAAATTATCACTATTATACCATCTGGATCGTGCAGTTGACTTTGCTCTCTACTTGGGACGCTGCTTCATTTTCCAAACTTTCCTGTTTTAACAACCTGAGAGTTCCCCACCCACTAGCTGTCCTTCCCAAGGTATATTTATATATACTTGGCCTCCTCCATATTCATTTCTCCTCCACAGTATAGCAGCCATGTGGTTTGCATGGGACTGATCTCACTTTGGTTCAAAAGGTGGGTGCTAGCTGAGATAAGCAAATTCATAGAGTCCTAAACCCCTGGCCACAGTGATCGATACATAAGCCAGGCCCAAGCCAATTAGCTCATGGCATTCCCCTAACCATGGTAACTGGTTCAGGGTGAGCACATGAGCCAAATGGGTCCTTTCAGAATGATGCACCAATCTAATTTATGACTAAGGGGAGAAAGGCCCTGTCTTATCCTAGAGGGTATGATATGCAGATGTGAATCTTGGAATGGCAATAGCCATTTACTACTATGAGGGAAGTAAGCCTGAAGATGAAGCTAACACACAGTAAAGAGCAGAGATAAGAGAATTATTGGGAAATGGAGCCATCACCCTGATCAAACTCTACCTAAAGTCCATATGACCTCTGGACTTGTGGTTACATGAGCCACTACATTTCCTTTATTAATGAAGATAGTTTGAAATGAGTGTTTTTGTAGCTGGAAGCATTCTCACTGACATAGCCCCTAAATTCCCCAAGTCCTTACCCACTTCCTTGCGCCTCTTGTATTCATTGATGTTGGTGTTCACGTCCTGGAGGGCAGAGACAGCCCTCTGAAGCACAGGGTAGGCACTGGCATCAGGGACGGTGTTCTCCAGGATTTTCTGCAGCAGCAATGGGTACTTGGTAATCCTCTGCAGAGGGATTACCAGTAAGAAACTGAGGCCAGAGGGCCCAGCTTGTGGCCTGAGGGAGAAGGCTGGCGTTAGGTAGGGAAAGCCCACCATTTTGGGCCACAGGAGTCCAGGGCTCTAGGCCCAGCTCTGCCTTTTAACTTGCTGTGTGCTCTCAGGCCTAAGTCACCCTCCTTACGTGTTTCTCAGTTTCCTCATCTGTAATGCATGAGGTCTAGATGCTAGACAGGCACAGCTAGTTCTCACTGTATCCTTTTCTGGGCCCTGGTTTCCCATCTGTACTAAATGCAACGGTCAGTTCTCTGTCCTCTGCTTCCTTGGCCTCTCAGCAGCAGACAGAGCTGACCAGTCCCTGCTCTTGAAACACTTTCTTCTTTTGGCCCCAGAGATGCCCTTCATCCTGCTTTTCCTGCTCCATGGGCCATTCTCTTCGCCTCCTCTGCTGGCCTCGCTCCAATGCCAGGGCGCCCTGGGGCCTTCCCTCCCCTCCACTCACTCTCTTACTGACTTCATTTAGTCTGATGGCTTTAAACACAGCCCCAACCCAGACCTCTGTTCCCAGCTTCTGTCCCGAGCTCCAGACTCACACAGTCAACTGCCTGCATGACATGTCCACCTGGCTATGTCCCAAGTACAACTCTGTATGCTGGACATCCATTTGAGATTTCATTCAGTAAAATGGTTCTGTGGCTTTAAAAGTTGAAAGTTTAAAAAAAATAATCACAGGAACTTTATATGTTTATAGAGATGCATTTAAATTATTTAAGGGTAGGGTGCCTGGGTGGCTCAGTCGGTTAAGCATCGGCCTTCAGCTCAGGTCATGATCCCAGGGTCCTGGGATCAAGTCCTGTGTCAGGCTCCCTGCTCTCCAGGGAGTTTGCTTTCCCTCTGCTCCTCCTCCCACTTGTTCTCTCAATCTCTCTCTCAAATAAATAAAATCTTTAAAAAAAAAGTATTTTTTTAAAAACTTAGTTAACGATAAAAAGTCATGATGTCTATTATTTGTCTTTAAACAGTTCAGCATAAAAATAGATGAGGCAAAATATTAATACTGGTTAATTTTAGGTAGTGGTATATGTTTGTTACATTCTATTTTTCTACAGGTGTGAAAATTTTCACTAAAAAAAATAAAAAATAAAACAAAACACAAGAAGGAGTAGTGTCAAGATCCCCTCCAGATGCACTATTCGATGAATGGATGACTTTTTCTAGTCCCTTTCTTGCTGATATCAGGGATTTGCAGAAAAACTACCCAAATCAATGGCATCTGGGAAGAGGCTCCCACAGTTTTCCCTTGATCATGACCAGAAGCCCTCAGACCTGCCTTTCAAGAGGCCCACGAGGGTTTCAAACCTGTGTCTAAGCATGCCTCATCCAAGAAGACTCATAGATGCTGCTCACAGCCCTTCTCTGGCCCCCTCTCCATGGTACCCTTGCCTCTTGCTCTTCCTCCTAAGGAAATATTTCCAGACCAAATGTCCAGGAAAGATCAGTCATGAGGCTAAGAATAGGTAGAGCAGGTGGGTGTGCCCTCATTAGCTGCAGGGGGCTGTGGGGGAGGCAAAGGTAGGATTACCTGTCAGGACATGCCTACGTTGACCATCTGCTCTCACCACGGGTTTCCTAGCACTTGGCTGACCACAGGCAGGGGAGATGGAAAAAGTCACCAGATATTTGCAAAACTCTGTTCTCTGGGCTTACTTTCCACGGGAGAGGGCCAACTGCCTCATGGGGACATCTGTCCACAAATAAGAGCACAGCGCGTCTTCAAAGAGAGGATCACAGCTCTTCTCCACAATTATCAAGGAGTCATGATAGAATTACAGCAGCTTTTTACCATTACAGCTTTTCTAAGGTAATCTGAAGGAAATATATATATATATTTTTTTTTTTTTTAAAGTAGGCCCAACAGGGGGCTAGAACTCACAACCCTGAATTCAAGACCTGAGCTGAGATCAAGAGTCAGATGCTTAACTGACCGAGCCATGTAGGCACCCCTGGAGAAAATTTTTTAAGTGGCCTTTCAAACAGGCAACAAAAATTGAAAGATAATCCCCCCACACACAAAAAAAGGAGAGGAGAGGGGAGGGGAGCAGAGGGGAGGAGATGAAAGACCAAAGCAAAGACAGATAATCCCCAGAGCTGGGTGGATATGGGGAGACAGGCCCGCTTACATTTTCTCAGTGGGAGCCGTGATTGGTAAGATCTTTTTAAAGAGCTGTTTGGCAATTTGTGAAACGTACAAATCCTTTGTTCCATCAGTCCCACTCCAGAAATGTCAACTCAAGCGAGCAAAGATAAAGGCAGAAGTTACCAGCAACTCTACTTATCACAGTGAAAAGCTACAAACAAGCCAGATACCCATCAGCAGAGGGTTGGTTAAACCACCAGAGTCTGTGAGCTGCCTTGGAAAGGAACTCTGTGCAGCCATTAACAAGAACATGGTAGAACTATTCCTAGTGTTGTGAAAAGATATTCATAGCCATAGTTAAGTGAAAAAGTTGCTGGGGCACCTGGGTGGCTCAGTCAGTTAAGCGTCCGACTCTTGACTTCAGCTCAGGTCATGATCTCAGGGTCCTGGGATCGAGCCCGTCAGGCTCCTGCTCAGTGGGGAGTCTGCTTCTCCTTCCTCTGCCCTTCTCCCCTGCTTGTGTCCCCCCTCAAATAAATTTTTAAAAAACTTAAAAAAAAATAAAATGAACGAAGATTGCCAATAAAGGAAAACAAAGATTATTTGCCTTCCCCAAACACTGCCTCAGCCGTCATTCTGAGATAGTGGGTGCTTTGTGCTGGACCGATTGGCCTCTGCGGGGCAGCCTCTTCCCTGCTGATAGCTGCAGAGCTTCCTGCCTACTGCAAGAGCAAGGCTTTGATCCCCTTGGGCCTCAGGTGGGAGCTGAATTAAGAGACAGGATAAACTGAACACCCTACCCACTCACCCACCCAAATAAAAGGGTAGCAGGCAGCATGCATTTTGGAATCACAAAGAATCTGATTAGTCTCATCCATCCTAACTGGATAAGAAGAACCACTTACGAGAACCACTTACTACTGGTTGGTCTGGTGATTCTAGTCGGCTAAGCTCCAGAAACAGTCCCATGATCATAAGCACAAGAAGGCCAGGATTACTGTTTCAAGAGAGAGGAGATGGAAAGCAATGCTGGCAGGAAGAATGACATTCCTGGGGCAACATTAGACCAGGGGCTCTCATCGAGGGCACGGTGGAAACTTGCAGGCACAGGGCTGCTCCAGGCACTTGGTGGGCAGGGACCAGGGCAGCGGCCATCTGCAAGGACAACCCTGCTCTGTGAAGAGTGCGAAGTCTCCTAGATCCCTCTGGACGTGCACAGGCTGAATGAATGCCTCAAAATGTGCCGCAATTTCAAGAGCAGAGATGTTTTTGTGACACTTCGACTCCACCCAGTCACTTACCATAGCACTGCAAATTATTATGATGCTACCTTTCATAAACAAGACCCAAGCAGATCATCTGCTAGAACATCATACGTCCTACCTCCTCTGCCCCCCAGAGCGTAATGTTATCCCTATGTCATTTATGTTGAGGTTTGCTTATCATACACAAGTAGGTCAAATTTGCTCTCATTGCTACTTGTCATTCTAGGGCACACACATTCTCTGCTCTTTCCTTTTTCGATACGTCTTACATGGAATGGCTTCTGACTTTTCTTTCCTTGAATCCAAACTCATTTATTGTATGTAGGTGCCACCATCTGATTCCTTCATTAGATTTTCTAGGGTAGTGGTGCCCAAGCATCGGCACACTGAAATACATATTACTTTATTAGACATTATTTTCCTTTTACTTCTCCTTTTTATTACAGTTAAGCCATTAAATTTTCTTTCCAGTTCCGTATACAGGTAGAATATTTATATGTATTTCGAGAATATATGTCAGGATAATAATTTAATGTTTGTTATAAAAAAGGAGCATTAAGGAGCACCTGGGTGGCTCGGTTGAATGGCAGGCTCTTGATTTTGGCTCAGGTCATGATCTCAGGTCATGAGATTGAGCCCTGCATCGGACTCCGTGATGGGCGTGGAGCCTCCTTAAGATTTTCTCTCTCCCTCTCATTCTGTCCCTCTCCCCTACCCCTCACTCCCTCTCTTAAAAAACAAGGGATGGGGGTGCCTGGGTGGCTCAGTCGGTTAAACGTCTGCCTTTGGCTCAGGTCATGATCCTGGAGTCCTGGGATCGGGCTCCCTGCTCAGCGGGGAGCCTGCCTCTCCCTCTGCTGCTCCCCCTGCTTGTGCTCTCTCTCTTTCAAATAAGTAAATTCTTAAAAAAGAAAAAAAAAAGGAAAAAAAGGAGCATTGAAATCACCAGAGCTGAGAGCCACAGTGTGGTTTCAGAGAAATACAATCCCTGCCTAGTCAAGACAAGGATCATAGCTGGGGTTTACAGAGTATCACTTGGGTACAAATGAGTCCAAACCCCCATGAGGTATAGTTATCACTCCCCCTTTACACATAAGGAAACCAGGTTCTGAGACATGAAACGGCTCTGCTAAGGTAAGTTAGGGGCAGAGCCAGATCTGCCACTGGGCAGTGTGGCACCAGGTCCCATAGAGTCCAGACTGGTCTGGCTGGGAAAGACCAGTGTGTGGAAGGCATGACAAACCGCAGCCTCTGTGCCAGCTAGGGCCCCCCAACAGTGCTTCTAACATGTCTGAGCTAGATGCCAGTATTTGGTACCTGGGAGATGTTATATCAAAGTTTCTGACTTCTTTTCAAATATCAGAGGATCTGGCCACAGTGGACTCATATTCCTACATGGCAACTGAGGCGGATGGTTTGTAAAATAGGGCTGTAATTACTCTACTCACAGTATGCACACCCTTTGTTGTGATGGCTGCTGTATCCACTTTGAATAGGACCCCAGAGCCCCTCCGCTTGAGAAGTAGGGTCTATTTTTCCACCCCTTCGGTCTGTCACAGAATGCCAAGACCTCCAAAGGCCTTCCCCTGCCCTCCACCTCCCTTTTCCCTCCCTCCTGCCCTCTCCTGTCTCAACCCTGTGACCGCCATGTGAGCAAGCCTGGGCCACCTGCCAGATGATGAGAGGCTGTATGGCCAGAGCTGAGTCAGCTCACGCATCTCAGATACATGAGAGAGCCCAGCCAAGATCAGCAAAGCTGACCTACAACTGATCACAGGCACGTGAAGGTGCTCAGCCAGGGCTAGAAGAATCTTTTACTGAGCCCGGCTATATTGCTAATGTGCAGCAGAGTGAGCCAAACAGATGTCTGTCTTAAGCCGTTCTGTTTTGGGGCAGTCTGTTATATAATGAAAGCTACTCGATAGAGCAAACATCAGCAGAAGCAGCTGCCCTCTACATGGGGTCTGTTGGCTCTGGTTGGCCATAGTCTCCCCTGCTCCCTTTTGCACCAAACCTGCCACCCTGCTTCCCTCATTTTCGTTACCTGCCTCTCTCATATTGAAATGTATTTAGTGACCCTTGCAAAAGCCTAAATTTGTAAGACTCTTGGAAGGATGAATCAAAGGGGGAAGTGAATGTAGTTTTTTGTGGGGTAGAAGGGGCCAGGACATGGGTAACTGAAAAGGAGGCTTTAAGGGGTTGAGGGGACAGGCAAGGGAGAAGGGGAGGGGAGACAGCAGGAGCTCCCACAGGCAATAACATCATCTTCAAAGATCAAAATCTACACAGTCTTTCTCTTGGGTGTAAAGGGAATGTCTAAATAAGATCAAATAATAGTAGCCTCTCATCCTCCTACACTATTCTGATTTCCAGAAAATGACCTTCATCTATCTCCATTTGGGGAGTTAGTCCTGGGGAAGATAGAAGCCTTTTTGAAACAGAAAATCCCAGGCAAGGAAATATAAACGACTCTTAAATATACAAAGAAATGACCAACTTTAATCATGAGAAGTAAATGCGAAATGAAACCACGCTGAGACACCATTTGTCACCTCTTTCAGTTGCAAATATTCTAAAGTTTAATGACACACTCTGGTGAGGCTATGAGGAAACAGACACGCACACCTTGCTCATGGTATAGCTTTTATAGAAGGAAATTTTGCTATATTAGCAAAATTATCCATACATACTTTCTTTGACCTAGCAAGTCCATGACTGGACATTCACCTTACAAAAACACTTGCATCTGTGGGGAACCTGGGTGGCTCAGTTTGTTGAGCATCCAGCTCTTGATTTTGGCTCAGGTCATGGTCTCAGGGTCATGAGATCAAGCCGTGCATTGAGCACCACAGTAAGCACAGAGTCTGCTTGAGATTCTCTCTCCCTCTCCCTTTGTGCACACTCCCCCACTCATGCACACTCTCTCTAAAATAAATAAATAAAACCTTAAAAAAATACTTGCACTTGAGTAAAATGACATATGCTCATGAATAATCACTCAACACTATCTGTAATCTCCAAAGAAAAGAAGCAAATCAATGTCCGTTAATAGAGACCAGTTAAATAAACTGGGGAGCAGCCATGTGGTAGAAGAACGTGCTGTTCAAAGGCTCATACATGTATGTATTGAAATAGGAAGACGTCCAAGATATATGGTAAGTGAAAAAAAGATACAAACTTTCTTCAAAAAGGCAGTAAAATGAGAGCATGTATTTGTATTTGCTTCTATATGCATAAAGGAAGTCTGCAAAGATTCACAAGCAATTTACAAGTGGTTGGCTTGACTTTGGGGCTGGGGGTAGTATTTGGGTAGAGGAAGGGACAGGATTAGACAGGACAGAATTGTGCTGCACAAATTTGGATGTTTTAAAGCTTCTGAACCACGTAGCTCTTCTCCATTCAAAATTTTAATTTAAAAAATATCTGTTCTCTACATATCTCTATCTAGAGTTTCCACCCACTGGTGCTAGCTCTGGGTGGTGAGCTCAGCCAGGGCAGCTTTGTTCCCATTTCATGGGGCAGTTTTCAGCTCTCTGTGGAGAGGCCTTCCGAGGTGATCCGAACCTGCTTCATGCCACTGCTGCCTACAGCACGTGGTTCCCCCCCCAGCTCACCACCCTTCCCATGGGAGACATGAGTGCTGTCCACCGGATGTTTCTGCTTTTCCACCTCTGGACACCCAGGCAGGGTGGCACACCCTGGCCTCCGGGCAGTTGGACAAAGTCATGGGATTTGTTCTGGCCTCTGAATTATGAGAAGTGATGAACATCCTTTCTGGTCTGGAGCACTTGATTACCAGCATCAGACCTCCCAGAGCTCTCTCTCTTGTTTAAAAGGTTTTATTTATTATTTGAGAGAGAGTGAGAGAGAGCATGAGAGGAGAGAGGGTCAGAGGGAGAAGCAGACTCCCCACTGAGCAGGGAGCCCGATGTGGGACTCGATCCAGGGACTCCGGGATCATGACCTGAGCTGAAGGCAGTCGCCTAACCGACTGAGCCACCCAGGGCCGCCCCTCCCCACCCCAAGAGTTCTTTTGCCCTTCACCACCATTACTGGCAATAATCCAGAGAGTGGCTGCTCTCTGGAGTGAGGATGGCACAGAGAAGAGCCTCAGGTCACCCGCAGTGGAGCATAGGAAGGTATAAACCCTGTTACTGGAAGCCACCGAAAGTCAGGAATTGTGTGTCTCTGAAGCCTGACCTGACTGAGACCCTCCTGCAGCAGCATGAGCCTCACCAAGGAGGGGTGAGACCTGGGCAGCTCCTGACTCCAGGGTCAATGGCAGCAGAGGGGCATGCTCACTGGTCTGCTACTCACACCACAGCCTCGATGATGCTCTGAATCTCTCGCTGCAGCTCTGGCTCCCTCCGGTAGGTGTCAAGCAGCAGCAAGGCCTGGTCATAGCTAGCGCAGTACACCTTGTAGACTCGCTCCAACTCCTCATGGCATTCCAGGAATAAGTTACCTGATGGTGCAAAAGCAACAAGGAGCCCTCAAAGGCATATCTGCATGTCCCCTCACTTGGGAAATGGAAGTGGTGAGTGAGACAGCTAAACCCTCAGCTTGGGAGGGAGACTGATAGGCCTAACCAGTTCTGTCACTCTGGGCAAGTTACCTCTTCTTCCTGAGTTTCCATGTTTTCATCTCATTTCAAAAGGCTGCCGTAAGAATTATGGGACAGAATGATGCAGAGCTCGGGCTGCTGCCCTGGGAGTCTTAATAAAGTGTAGTGATATTTACGGCAATAATATTCAAAATTCTCATATTTGTACAGAGCTTCACAGCTCTTTTCTACCCGGCACCCCTACACCTTACCTGCCTGACTCCACTCAAAAACCCCTGACCCTGAGGTTCTGTCATGTGACCCAGGGCAACAAGTGAGAAGAGACTGAGGGACACAGGTGTGAGGTTTATACCGACGCATCCCTCCTCCTTTATGCTCTAGAGGGTCCTCCTGACCATTCCAGAATGAGGACACTCCCACCATCACTCACCAGGGTGACAGTGAGGCCCCTGCAGGTCTCATGCTTCCACGCTTGCCATTCCCTCACAACCCACTGTCCACAACAGCCAAAGAGGTCATCAAAAACATAAATGGGACCATATCGCTTTCCTGCTCAAAACCATCCAATAGTTTTTCATCACATTCTGCATAAAATCTGAACTCCTTACCATGGCCTAGAAGGCCCTACATGATCTGGTCCTTCTCCGCCTCTTCCATCTTATCTCCTAACACAATCCCCTCACAAACTCCCCTGGAGTGACACTAGACTTCTGTCTGTCCTTCAAACATTCTAGGCTTATCCCTGCCTCAGGGCCTTTGCACAGCCATTCTCTCTGCTCTCCCTCCACATCTTATAGCTGTCTCCTTCCTAATATTCAGGTCTCAATTCAAATGTCCCCTTCTTAGGAGGACTACTCTCATGCCCAAAGGTTACTACATTTGTTTCTTTTCTTCAAATTCTAAATTATTACCTAAAATTCTCGTTTATCTGTTTATTGTCTCTCACTAACTTGTCAAGCCTTAAGAATGGGAACTTGGACTCACTTGTTGATGCTGTGACCCCAGCACACAGCATAGTGACTGGCAATGCTCAGTATATAACTAAGCTTAGTAAATAAGTAAAGGTTCAACTGGGTCACTGAGCAGTTAGTCCCTCCTTGTCTCTGGACCCCGGTCTCCTCTTCTGTAAAGTGATGGGATGGGGCTGGATATTATTTGAGGGTCCTACCGGCTCTGAAATGCTGTGTTTCAGGGATTCCCCAAAAGAAACTCCCATTGAGCTGCATTTCCCTGGAACTCTGGAGACAGTTCTGCAATACCCACATGCTGAGGACAATTCCACAGGAATCTAGGGCTGATGATGGCCTTGTCTTTGCTCACCAATCAAGTGCACTTGTTCCTCCTTCCTGGATGCTGTCTCTTGCAGATCATGAAGAAATCTGCTGTTCACCTTGATGACATCATCGATGTTTGAGAACAGGACATCCAAATCTCCCTGGGGCAGCTAGAAGGAACAAAGAAACCATAGGAGTCTCTGGAAATTGACAAGAGTGACTTTATTTGCAAGCTTTGGAGATCCGTCCAGAACATTCACACCTTCAGGGTCCTATTACTCCTGGGAAGATTGCTCCAGTGGAATGTTTGCAAGGCTTTGATAAACCTTATAAATTAGGTATAAATTAGGTGTTCTCATTACTCTACAAGAAGAGAGGAAGAGACGGAGGGCTCAGCATGGAATGAAAGCTGAATTGAGGTTTTAGCCTAGATCTGCTGGTAGCCATCATGTTTCTTGCCTCAGTTTCCCTATCTGTCATATTAGGGTGTAAAGCTGGACTTCCTTCCAGCTCTGACATACTTGGCACCCACCACCATTACCTTGAGATGTATTCTGAACCCCAGCTACTATACACTGGCAATACCACTGCAGGACATCTATATATGTGCATGGGTGTGTACAGGAGATCGTGTGTGTCTGTGTGTGTGTGTGACTATCCTGGATGCACAATCAAGTAGGAAAACCTAACTAGAAAAATCTCTAGAGTATGCTCTTATTTTTATTAGAATAAGTAACAATCTGTAGTTGTTTGTTTAATGCCTAGAGAGAAAAATCCTAATTTCTGGAGGGTAAAATATGAGAGGACTTTCACCTTCCACATTTCTTACTTTAGTATTTCCTTCATTCATTCAAGAAACACTAATTGAAGTCTCTGATTTATGCGTCCAGAACTGGGGTTATATTGAACTAAACAGTCTTTGCCCTAATGGTGCTTACATGCTAAGGGATACTTTACATTTTATAGAGAGAGCCTGTATTATTTCTGAAATCAGGAGGAAAAAAAAAGATGTAAAAACCCATCATAGTGATAACCTCTTCCTGTTGCCATCTCCTAAAGGAGACAATTAGAATATAGGTCAGTTTAAGCAATCTGTTCTAAATTTGATAAAGGGCTATTTTATCCATTAGCTCACTTAATTCTCTGAGGTGACTATTCCTCTCTCCATTTACCAGATGAATACACTAAGGCGCCGATGTGTTAAAGGCCCTGCTGAAGGCTGCATGGCCAATAAATGGAAATACCCCAGCTTACATCCAGGTGACTTCACAGCCACCACACCTTCCCCTCTATTAAGCCTGCCCCTGGAAGAGATGTGGGGTCTCAGAAGCCAGGACCCATGTCTGCCCCTATTACGGGAGGCTATGTGCAGCCCCAGTACCTGCTGCAGGCAGCTCCTGATGTCGGAAGCACAGAGGCGGAGCATGTGCAGGTAGGAGAGCTCAGTGTCAATGAGCTCCCTGACAGCCAGCCTCTGATGCAGCAACAGTCTCTCCCCAGAGACCCGGCCTTCTCCATCGGGACTCCCTGTTCTGGAGGATGGCTCATCAGTCTCATGGTCAGCCATGTCAGCAGGTTCTAGGAAAGGCAAACACATGCCAACTCACTTCCGGGAGCTCTACTGGAACACGCTGTCTCTAATCCAAAGACAACTATTCATCAAGCGGCCTAAAAACATCTCTAGCTTGCACACTGCAAAAATGAACTGTGTATTAGCATTTGTGGGCAGTATCTGAACAATCTTAAAAGGTAGAACATGGCTCATAATTGTTGACATTTTCCAGGATTCAGATAATGTGCTTGCCTAGCTTTTCTTCTATTTTTCCCCCAGCTCTTGACCCAGATTTATTTGGTTCAGCCAAGTCTCTCCCATCCTCTCTCCCAGGGGTTCCCTCCTCTCTACCCCCACTACCCCACTCAGGCCTCACGACCCCCCTGGGCTCTTTCCACAGCCTCCAGGAGCACCTTTCCAAGTCTAAAGTCCTCTCCCTTTTGCTGCCACCCACACCCATGCATCCTGGAGGTGCTTCCAGCTTAAACTTCCTGAAATAAAGCTTTTTTTTTTTTTAGATTTTATTTATTTATTTGACAGAGAGATAGAGAGAGAGCACAGATAGGCAGAGCGGCTGGCAGAGGGAGAGGGAGAAGCAGGCTCTCCGCTGAGCAGGGAGCCCGATGTGGGGCTCGGCCCCAGGACCTTGGGATCATGACCTGAGCCGAAGGCAGACACTCAACAGACTGAGACACCCAGGCCCCCCCTGAAATAAAGCTTTTGATCTTGGCATTCCATGCTGTGAGGCTTGAACGGCTCCCTGCTGCTCTGTGGTCTGGCTCCAAGCTCATTTTCCCTTCACAGACCATCCTCCAGCCAAAGAGAGCTACATGTTTTCCTCCAGGCCTGCATGGTCATTTCTTGCCTCTGTGCTTTTGCACCTGCTGGGCCCCCTCCCATGTCTCTACCCTTGGATATTCATCTTCCCTTCCTTTTCCTGATACTCCCAGCCAGATGGACTTTCCGTCCCTGAAACTCCCACAACCCCTTTATCTCTAGGCTTAAAAGTACAAGTGACAGTACTGTGGACAACATGGCCTGAAAACCCTCCCTGCTACAAAACATCCTAGACATGCTGGGTCAGGTATAACCAACTTCTTCTTCATGGCCCGGCAGGGCTTGCAAGAGAGGAAAGGAAACAGCAGGGTCCCCAAACAGAGAGAACTGGAAAGCAGAGCAGGAGCAGCTGAGCGGATGTGCCTGGGGCCCTGAGCAGAGGGGTGGGCAGGGACAAGGGCATCGCCAAGTTCAGGCAACCAGGGACTTGGGTGCAGGTGTTCAGGCAGGAACAGGAGACAAGCTTCTTTACAGAACTGGGACCCCCAAAGACTCCAGTGAAATGGTGAATCAAAAAAAAAAATGTCCCCCACTCACACAGAAGATGAAGTCCTCTTGGCTTGGGTCCTACATGAGGACAAAAAGTACCCTCTGAAAATTCATAAAAACAGGCCGGCCCTCGCTGGGTTTTAGGTTCAAACTGGTAACTATACATGTGGCCCAGGTAACCCAAAGCTGAGAAATCAACAAGAACAGCTCTGGACTAATGCTACTCTGAGTGCTCATAGAAATAAAATGTCTCCAGCAGCTAACCCTGTCCTGAAGATGAGTCTGCACTCCAAAATTACAAGAACTCCACAGCAATGAGCAGGATTAGACCCCAAGAACATCAGAGAGTCAAACTATCAGGTAAAAACTAAAATAAGCAGGAGAAAAAAAAAACCCATATTATAAAAAAAAAATAAAGACCTGTATGATTTTGATTTTTTAAAGCACCAAACAGAACTTACAGAAATTAAAAATTAAGCCTTTGAAATTAAACACTGAATAGGCAGATTAAACAGACATCTAGAAAAGAAGGGCATACAGATCTGAAGAAATTATCCAGACTGCTAAACAGAGAGAAAAGCATGGAAAATATGAAAGAGAGTTTAAGGGATCTGGATATTGAAACAAGAAGGTTCATGCATCAAATCTGAGTTCTAGAAGGCAAGAATAAAGAAAGTGAGGAGAGGCAATATTCAAAGAGATAAGAGTAAGAATTGTCCAGAATTTATAACAAATATGCATTCTTAGATCCAGGAAGTACAAGTCCTTAGCAGGATAAGTTTTTTAAAAATCCACACCTAGACACATTGAGGAGAAATTGCAGAACCTTGAAGGCCTAGAGAATTTATCTTTGTATGTTCCTCTTCTCAGGAAACTATGGGAGAATGTGCTCCACCAAAATAAAGAAATAGGAAAGAGGAAGACATAGGGTACCGGGGACTGGTGATTTAATGTGAGAGGGGCCAAGGAAAATCCTAGGATTGATCGTTGGCTACAGGCAGATGGCAAACAGTCTACAGTATTTCAGAAGGTGCTAGAATGTCTTGAGAACAGATTTATTGAATTGGTAAAGAATATGGTACATCTTTAGAGATAATCACACAGATCATACATACAAAACTAAGAGACAAACCATCGAACAAACACAAAACAATTGTTAAAAAATTGTGTAGAAAAAATAAAAGTAATTGTATGTTACTGCCTGGTTCAGTTATAAATACAATTTACATACATTATAATGCAAGTGATCTAAACAGGATTATGTATAACTACACTGGGAGAACAGGGTAATGGGAGGGGCATATATGTGTGGTAGAGGGGGAGTAAAAAACCCACTAAATCCTCATCTTCCACAATAGAAAGTCAAAGAACAATACCTAAACCAAAAGCTCAACAAACAATGGTACCTGCATGCTCTTTAAAGACATGGAGGGACACCTGCATGGTGCTGTCAGCTGAGCCTCCAACTCTGGTTAAAACAGAATGACTTGTGTTCTCTCCAACTAAACTCTAGCTGATACAGGTAATTGACAAAGGAAGAAATTTAAATGACTAATACACAAATGAAAAGACGCTTAGTTCACTAGTAACTAGGCAAATGTGAATAAGTAAAACCACAATGGGGGCACCTGGGTGGCTCACCTGGTTAAGAGTCGGACTCTTGGTTTCGGCTCAAGTTGTGATCTCAGGATTATGGGATCAAGCCCAGCACTGGGCTCCATGCTCAGCATGGAGTCTGCTCGGGACTCTCTCTCCTCTCTCTTCCCCTCTACCCTGCATTCGTGCATGCGCTCTCTCTCAAATAAATCTTTTTAAAAAACCAAAAACAAAAAAACCACAGTGAGATGCCATTTCATGCCCATCAAACTGACAAAATATAAAAATGTTGCTGAGACTGTAACGAACAGAAGTCTCATGTACGGATACGGATACGGTAATGTAACCTGTTGCAACCACTCCAAAGAACAATTTGGCAGTAACTAGAAAAGTTAAAAATGCTCACAGTGTCAAGCCAATCAGTTCTACTCCTAGATGTATCCTACCTTTAAGAAACTTCACCTATACACGAGGAATGGAGACAAGAATGTTCACTGTAGCACTGCTGATAACGACAGGAAATTAGAAACAAGTTAGATGTCCATGACAGGAGAGTGGGTCATTAACTTTAATATATCCATACCATGGAATTCTCAACAACAGTGAAAATGAACAAACTACAAAATCATATATCAACATGGGTAGCCTCACAAACACTGTAAAGAGAAAAAAGGAAAGTTCCAGAAAGGCAGATAGAGTAGAATACTATTTTTTTTAATTTAAAATATGTAAAACAATGCTAGGTAGTATTGAGATACATACATATGGAGCACCAGTATTAAAAATTTTGTGGACGTGATTAACAATAAATTCAGGATGGTAGCAACCTCTGGAAAGGGAAGCAGAGGAATGGAATTGAGGACATATCAAAAGGGATTTAGGGCGCCTGGGTGGCTCAGTTGGTTAAGCAACTGCCTTCGGCTCAGGTCATGATCCTGGAGTCCCAGAATCGAGTCCCATATCGGGCTCCTTGCTCAGCAGGAAGTCTGCTTCTCCCTCTGACCCTCCCCCCTCATGTGCTCTCTCTCGCTCTCTCGCTCTCCCTCAAATAAATAAAATCTTTTTTAAAAAAGGGATTTAATGGCATCTGAAGGTGTTTTGTTTTGTTTTGAGTTACATTTTTAATTTTGAGATAGAGAGTCACATGCAGTTATAATAAATAATACACTGGTTCCACGTACCCTTTACCCAATTTCCTCAATGGTAACATCTTGCAAAACTCTAACACAATCTCACAGCCAGGATACTGGCACTGATACAAGCAAGATAGGGATCATTTCCATCACAAGGATCCCTCATGTTGCCTTTTCACCCACTTCCCTCCATCCCTACCCCATCCCTAACCCCTGGCCACCAGGAATCTGTTCTCCATTTCTATAATCTGCTCATTTCAAGAATGTATGTAAACGGAATCATTACAGTGTGTAACCTTTTGAGGACTGACTTTATTCAATCAGCATAATGCCCTGGAGATTGTTGTAAATTGTTGCATGTATCAATAGTTCCTTCCTTTTTATTGCTGAATATAGGAGAGGTTTTATTTGCTTAAAAATAATGAAGCACATAGGGCAAAAATGTTAAAATTAAACAAAGATAGGTGGTAAGAACATGGTATTTCTTTCATTGTTCTTTGTTCTTTTCTGGATGGGTAAAATATTTCCTAATATTTAAAGTGGCACACATCCCGTTCAAACGTGTACTTGGTTATTTAGGGTAATTTAGGACCAGGCCTCAGATTCCTTGCCAGACACTAAGCGCTTAGAGACAAGATGACCACCCATTCACCTGGTTCCTTCACTATTCCTCACAATACTGATGATACTTGCATATATCAACGGTCCTTTGGGAAGGACTAGTAGCAGCAGAAGTTTCTGTCCTGGGCCATAAGCACTGTGGATCAGATGATCTATAAACTGAGCAGGGAGAGCAAAGGGCCTAGAAAGATCCCGGAATGCATCTGTCTGGTGCACCACTCTATTCCAGCTCTCGAACACTGTGGCCTGCTGACCTGTCCCTGGCCTGAGTCGCTGACACTCACCACCCTGTGCATAGGTTCTCTAGAAAGATCCCAGTAGGCTTTCAGGAGAGCTACTCAGAACTGTTGCTAAATAAACAAAAAGCATACTTTATAGAGAACTGCTAAATATTTAAAATAGCATTAATTTGCCCTTAGGTTAATTGCAAGCTAGACCTCCAAGCAGGCCCGGCAAAACTTCTCTCTGTAACAGCATTTTGTTATCTTAGTTTATAGTCTGTATAATGGAAATAAACACACTTTTATTTCTTTAAAAACACTATACATTATTTGGCAATGAAAAGGAATGAAGTACTATGGATATGTGCTCCAATGTGGATGAATCTTGAGAACATTATGCTAGGTCAAAGCAGTCAGTCACAAAGGACCACATGTTTTATGATTTGATTCACATTAAATGTCCAGAACAGGCAAATCTGTAGAAAAGTAGATCACTGGTTTCCTAGGCTGAAGGGATAGGGTATGGAGTGTGGTGGCTACTGGGTACAGGTTTCTTTTGGGGGTGACAAGAATGTTCTAAATTTATTGTGGTGATGCTTGCACAACTGAGTGAATAAACTAAAACCACTGATTCGTCTACTTTCAGCAGGTGAAGTATATGATATGAATTATAGCTCAATAAAGCCATTAACCAGAAAAATATTATATAGCATTAACTGCTGGCAAGGATGCAGGAGAAACTAGATTGCTCATACATTACTGGTAGGAATGCAAAGTGGTACAGCCACTCCGGAAAACAGTTTGTCAGTTTCTTTAAAAAAGAAACATACACTTACCAGCAATCATACTTCAGGGCATCTATTCCAGAGAAAGAAAACTTATGTCCATACGAAAACCTGTCCACAAATGCTCACAGAAGCTTTATTTGTAATAGTCAGGCTGGAAACAATCAAATGTTGTTTTAATAGGTGAGTTTAACAGGTGAATGTTTTAGGGGCACCGGCTGGCTTATTCAGTAGAGCATATGACTCTTAACCTCAGGGCCATGAGTTCAAGCCCCATGTTAGGTGTGGAGCCTACTTAAAAGAAAAAAAATTAAAAACAGGCAAATATTAAAAAAACAACAACAACAACTGGTAGATCCAATACAACTGAATACCCAGAAAGAACAGGGAATGAACTATTGATAAACTGCAATAACCTGGATGGCTCTTGAGGGTATTATACTGCCTGAAAAAAAAACTAATCTCAAAGGTCACGCACTGTGATTCCATTTATGTCCTGTACAAAATTATAGAGACAGGGAACAGATTAGTGGTCACCTAATTAGGGATGAGGGTGAAGAGCAGGTCGGTGTGACTATAAAGAAAGAACACCAGGGAGGGTTGCCTGGGTGGCTCAGTCGTTAAGCATCTGCCTTCAGCTCAGGTTGTGATCTCGGGGTCCTGGGATCGAGCCCTGCATCAGGCTCCCTGCTCTGTGAGAAGCATGCTTCTCCCTCTCCCACACCCCCTGCTTGTGTTTCCTCTCTTGCTGTGTCTGTCTCTGTCAAATAAATAAATAAAATCTTTAAAAAAAAAAAAAAAAGAAAGAAAGAAAGAAAGAACACCAGGGAGAACTTTGTGGTCATGAAATAGTCCTGTGTCTTTTTTTTTTTTTTAAGATTTTATTTATTTGAGAGAGAGCAAGAGAGAGTGGAGGGCTAAACTGATTTTAGTTCTAAATTTCCTATCATGGGGACGCCTGGGTGCCTCAGTCAGTTAAGTGTCTGCCTTCCGCTTAGGTCATGATCCCAGGGTCCTGGGATCGAGTCCCGCATCGGGCTCCCTGCTGAGCAGGGAGCCTGCTTCTTCCTCTGCTTGCCACTCCCCCTGCTTGTGCTGTCTCTGACAAATAAATAAAATTTTTAAAATAAATAAATAAATTGCCCATCATGGGACATGAAAGAGATCCCAGGACTGCACATGACTGGACTACAAGGAAAGCCACACTTCCCAAGCTTGTCCTCTGAGACAAGCCTCCTTATCAGGCCAGACCAGGAAATGGAACAGGGACACCCAGCCTGCTCTCCCAGGCTTTTGAGCGGTACTTGTCCAGAGGGAGCTGCAAAGATAGTGGATAAGTTAAGCTATGTGATATTTTAACTTTTTATTTTGAAATACTTACAGACAGGTATAAGACTTATAGACTTATTCAACAGGAAGTATCAAGGACAGTACCAGAATTTCTGTGCACCCTTTACCAGGGTCCTGTAATGGTTACCTATTATTTAAATATAGCACAATAACAAAACCAGGAAATTGGCATCAGTATACTTTTGTGAATGATTGCTTTATGCCATTTTATCACATTTTAGATTTGTGTAATCAGCACCTCAATTAAGACACAAAACTAGGGGCACCTGGGTGGCTCAGTTGGCTAAGCGTCCAGCTCTTGATTTTGGCTCAGGTCATGATCTCAGGGTGGTGGAATCAAGCCGTGTGGTACGGAGTCTGCTTGGGATTCTCTTCCTTCCCTCTCCCTCGGCCCCCCTCTCAAATAAAAACAAAGGAATATTTTTAAAAAAAAGAAGAAGAAAAGAAAAACAAAGGGAAGAAATGCCTATAGAAAGAAGTGATTATGAGCAACTCTATGCCAGCAAATTAGATAACCCGGAAGAAATGGATGCATTCCTAGAGATGTATCAACTACCAAAATTGAACCAGGAAGCAATAGAAAACCTGAACAGACCTATAACCACTAAGGAAATTGAAGCAGTCATCAAAAATCTCCCAACAAACAAAAGCCCAGGGCCAGATGGCTTCCCAGGGGAATTCTAGCAAACATTTCAAGAAGAATTAATACCTATTCTCCTGAAACTGTTCCAAAAAATAGAAATGGAAGGAAAACTTCCAAACTCATTTTATGAGGCCACCATTACCTTGATCCCCAAACCAGACAAAAACCCCATCAAAAAGGAGAATTACAGACCAATATCCTTGATGAGCATGGATGCAAAAATTCTCACCAAAATACTAGCCAATAGGATCCAACAGTACATTAAAAGGATTATTCACCATCACCAAGTGGGATTTATCCCTGGGCTGCAAGTTTGGTTCAACATCCGCAAATCAATCAATGTGATACAATATATTAACAAAAGAAAGAACAAGAATCATATGATCCTCTCAATAGATGCAGAAAAAGCATTTGACAAAATACAGCATCCTTTCTTGATCAAAACTCTTTAGAGTATAGGGATAGAGAGTACATACCCCAATATCATAAAAGCCATCTATGAAAAACCTACAGCGAATATCATTCTTAATGGGGAAAAGCTGAGAGCTTTCCCCCTAAGGTCAGGAACGCGGCAGGGATGTCCACTATCACCACTGCTATTCAACATAGTATTAGAAGTCCTAGCCACAGCAATCAGACAACAAAAAGAAATCAAAGGCATCCAAATCGGCAAAGAGGAAGTCAAACTCTCACTCTTTGCAGATGATATGATACTTTATGTGGAAAACCCAAAAGACTCCACCCCAAAACTGCTAGAACTCATACAGGAACTCAGTAAAGTGGCAGGATATAAAATCAATGCACAGAAATCAGTGGCATTCCTATACACCAACAACAAGACAGAAGAGAGACAAATTAAGGAGTCGATCCCATTTACAATTGCACCCAAAACCATAAGATACCTAGGAATAAATCTAACCAAAGAGGCAAAGGATCTGTACTCAGAAAACTATAGACTACTAGTGGAAGAAATTGAGGAAGACACAAAGAAATGGAAAAATGTTCCATGCTCATGGATTGGAAGAACATTGTGAAGATGTCAATGCCACCTAGAGCAATCTACACATTCAATGCAATCCCCATCAAAATACCATCCGCTTTTTTCAAAGAAATGGAACAAATAATCCTAAAATTTGTATGGAACCAGAAAAGACCCTGAATAGCCAGAGGAATGTTGAAAAAGAAAAGCAAAGCTGGCGGCATCACAATTCGGGACTTCCAGCTCTATTACAAAGCTGTCATCATCAAGACAGTGTGGTACTGGCACAAAAACAGACACATAAATCAATGGAACAGAAGAGAAAGCCCAGAAATGGACCCTCAACTCTAAGGTCAACTCATCTTTGACAAAGCAGGAAAGAATGTCCAATGGAAAAAAGACAGTCTCTTCAACAAATGGTGTTGGGAAAATTGGACAGCCACATGCAGAAGAATGAAACTGGACCATTTCCTTACATCACACACAAAAATAGACTCCAAATGGTTGAAAGACATAAATGTGAGACAGGAGTCCATCAAAATCCTAAAGGACAACACAAGGAGCAACCTCTTCGACCTCAGCCGCAGCAACTTCTTCCTAGAAACATCGCCAAAGGCAAGGGAAGCAAGGGCAAAAATGAACTATTGGGATTTCATCAAGATAAAAAGCTTTTGCACAGCAAAAGAAACAGTCCACAAAACCAAAAGACAACTGACAGAATGGGAGAAATATTTGCAAATGACATATCAGATAAAGGGCTAGTATCCAAAATCTATAAAGAACTTATCAAACTCAACACCCAAAGAATAATCCAATCAAGAAATGGGCAGAAGACATGAACAGACATTTCTGCAAAGAAGACATCCAAATGGCCAACAGACACATGAAAAACTGCTCAACATTGCTCGGCATCAGGGAAATCCAAATCAAAACCTCAATGAGATACCACCTCACACCAGTCAGAATGGCTAAAATGAACAAGTCAGGAAACGACAGATGTTGGCGGGGATGCGGAGAAAGGGGAACCCTCCTACACTGTTGGTGGGAATGCAAGCTGGTGCAGCCACTCTGGAAAACAGTATGGAGGTTCCTCAAACAGTTGAAAATAGAGCTACCCTACGATCCAGCAATTGCACTACTGGGTATTTACCACAAAGATACAAATGTAGGGATCTGAAGGGGTATGTGCACCCCAATGTTTATAGCAGCAATGTCCACAATAGCCAAACTGTGGAAAGAGCCAAGATGTCCATCAACAGATGAATGGATAAAGAAGATGTGGTATATATACACAATGGAATATTATGCAGCCATCAAAAGGTATGAGATCTTGCCATTTGCAACAATGTGGATGGAACTGGAGGGTGTTATGCTGAGTGAAATAAGTCAATCAGAGAAAGACATGTATCATATGACCTCACTGATATGAGAAATTCTTAATCTCAGGAAACAAACTGAGGGTTGCTGGAGTGGTAGGGGGTGGGAGGGACGGGGTGGCTGGGTGATAGACATTGGGGAGGGTATGTGCTATGGTGAGTGCTGTGAATTGTGCAAGACTGTTGAATCACAGATCTGTACCTCTGAAACAAATAATGCAATATATGTTAAGAAAAAAAAAGAAGAAGAAGATAGCAGGAGGGGAGGAATGAAGAGGGGGAAATCCGAGGGGGAGACGAACCATGGGAGACGATGGACTCTGAAAAACAAACTGAGGATTCTAGAGGGGAGGGGGATGGGGGATGGGTTAGCTTGGTGATGAGCATTAAAGACGGCACGGAGCACTGGGTCTTATGCACAAACAATGAATCATGGAACACTACATCAAGAACTAATGATGTAATGTATGGTGATTAACATAACAATAAAAAATTAAAGAAAAAAAAGAAAGAAGAGTGGCCACACTGGGGTCCTGCCTGATGTGCCTGGTTTATAAAGCCATATACAATAGTCAAGGAGAAGGGTCCCAAACAAAGAGCTTCCAAAACTCTAAAAACCCAGAAGGATCTGAGATTGACAAAATTATAAGAATAGCTTCCAAAGCTCTGCCCCGACTATGATTGCCATGTATATTTTAAGATTGATGTTCAGAAAAAGTAAGAAATAGGCACACTGTTTGATGGCTTTGCTTTCCTCTTCTTAGCCCTACACAGGGACTTCAAGAGGCATTGTGAAGTCTTGGAGTCCATACCCCAGAGCCAGAAAACCTGATTTCAAATTCTCATTCTACAATCAATTGGCTGGCTTTCCTGGGATAATTATTAACCTTCTTTACAGGGTGGTTATAAAATTTTATAAGATAATCCATGTAAAATATCTAACAGAGTACCTGGTACAAGATAAGTTCTCAGTAATTGTAGCAGTTGCTTTTGTTACTACTACTATTAAACTGTAAAGGATAGCATTACCATGAATCCAATGGATCAAGAAATTGTCTAAGGACACATGGCTGATCATATTCAAGCAGATGGTGAGAACAGCTGATCATGATGATAATAATAAGTAATAGGAATGACACACCAGAGCCTGACTCAGAATGCAGCTAACACCAAAGAAATGGAGCTAAGGGTGGAGCCATGAGACTGAGTCCTGATGACATTACTCAGTCCAGCCATGATGGAGACTGACTGTCTTTGGATTTTTTAGAGTGGGGGGAGAGGGAGAGAGAGACTCTTAAGCTGACTCTGACACAGGGCTCAATCTCACAACCCTGTGATCACGACCTGAGCCAAAATCAAGACTCAGACACTTAACCGACTGAGCCACCCAGGCGTCCCTGCCTTTGGATTTTTTTAGGAGCTAATACATTGTCTTTCCCCACCCCTCTTTGGCCTTAGCCATTCTGAGCTGGGTTTCTGCCATTTGAGTAAAACAGATGGTCCCTCAGCCTTTAGAAAGGGAAAGAGACATCACTGGGAGTCAGCATAGGTTAGCAAAAAACAAAAACAGAATAACAGGTCGTATACCAGACTATCCTCATTCCCTTACTGAAAGGCAACTAGGCCAGTAGATCAAAAGAATGCTGTATGCTAGTGTAACTGGCTCAGCAACCAGGTGCTGATGTCTTTCTAAGGAGTCTCTCTAAGGAGCAAGACTTGGGTGATGGAGATGGATGCATTATATAGATTTACCTATGTGCATGTTAAGCATATGGCTCTGAAACCTGTTTCTTTTTCCAGTTCATATACAACATCTATAACAATATCTGTAACATGGACATCTTTACATACCTGTGCCTATAGAGAAACCTTATTCTTTTTCTTGGCTGCATGGTAGTCCACGGTGTAGACACAGTGGAACTTATTTAACTATCTCCTCTGACAATTATTTGGGCTATTTCTAGCTCTTTACTTTGATTTTTTAAAAAGTCACAATAAACAATCTTATGCATGTGTCTTTGTGCACTTGTGTATGGATTTTTTTTTAAGATTCTATTTATTTATTCATGAGAGACAGAGAGAGAGAGAGAGAGGCAGAGGGAGAAGCAGGCTCCCAAGAAGCAGGGAGCCTGATGCGGGACTCAATCCCAGGACCCTGGGGATCATGACCCAAGCCAAAGCCAGACGCTTAACTGACTGAGCCACCCAGGTGTCCCTCTGGATCATGTCTACTTTATTCACCAACACATTACCTAGTGTCTACTCTAGATCAAGCACATGGTAGGTGCTCAATTAATTGAATGAATGACATGGATAAACACTGGCAGATCAAACTGCCAATGACACTGTAACAAGAGGAGGTGGACTAATATAATCATACACAACTCTTAAGAGCCACCAAAAAGTTTAAGATCGGGGAGAGATAGCAACTCCCCTTGAATTTTATATAAGTGGAATTATAGAGTATGTACTCTTTTTGGTCTGGCTTCTCCTTTTCTTTTCAGCAAGATTATTTTGAGATCTATCCATGTTGTAGCAGTTCATTATTTTTTAATGCTGAGCAATATTCAATTGCAGGGACATAGCACAGTTTGTTTACCTATGCACTGGATAAACAATTGGTTGTTTTCTACTTCTCTAATTCAATAAAGCCAGACCTAGGGATGAAATGTCTGGATCACATGACAGGTGTATACTTAACTTTTTAAGATGTCAAACTTTAAAGAAGTGGTTGTACCATTTTACATTTCCACCAATAGTGCATACAAGTTCTAGTTCCTCCACATTCTTATCAACGCTTGCTATAGTCAGTCTTTCTAATTTTAGCCGTCCTCATAGGTAGGAAGTGACATCTCAATGTGGTTTTGATGTGCATTTCCCATCTTGAGCATCTTTTCAAGTGCTTACTTGCACCCATAGGTTTTCCCTGGACATCATGGTTTGTTTCAATTACAAAAGAGGCTCTCACTCATTACATAATTTAGAAAAACAATAAGGAATTTATAAGGAGTATATAGTCCCCCACTACCAATCCCCACCCCCAACACCCACACAGATAACCAAAGGTGCATAAGAATCACTGGGAGCACTTGTCAGGCATGCAAATTCTTGCCTCCACATTTGAAGATTCTGATTCAGGTGGTCAGGGATGGGGCATATTTCCACAAGCCCCTAGGTGATTCTTTTTTAAGGTTTTTTTTTTTTTTTTTATTGATTGATTGATTGATTGATTGGACAAAGAGAGAGCGAGCACAAGCAGGGGGGAGCAGCAGAGGGAAGGGAGAAGCAGACTCCCCACCGAGCAGGGAGCCTGATGTAGGACTCGATCCCAGGACGCTGGGATCATGACCTGAGCCAAAGGCAAACGCTCAACCGACCAAACCACCCAGGCACCCCAGTCACTAGGTGATTCTGATGCAAGTAGTCTGTAGATCATTTCTTGGGAAATTCTGCTTTTAATCTCATCCTACTAAGAAATGTTGAAGGAATGAAGGCAGCGAGTCTGGAGGGACAAACATGAAAGGCGTCCATGGGCTGTATTCAAATAAGGAAGAGCCTTGGCCTAAGAGAGTATGTTTGCTCTATGTCATCCTATGGAGCACCAAATGTTTAGGATCTAAAGGTCAAATTAGAGAAAACTTTTTAGGAATACCTGGCTGGCTCAGTTGGTAGAGCATGCGACTCTTAATCTTGGGGTCCTGAGTTTAAGCCCCATGATGGGTATAGAGCTTACTTTAAAAAAACAAAACAGGGGCACCTGGGTGGCTCAGTTGGTTGGGTGTCTGACTTCGGCTCAGGTCATGATCTCAGGGTCCTGGGATCAAGTCCCACATTGGGTGCTCTGCTCGGTGGGGAGTCTGCTTCTCCCTCACACTCTCCTTCTGTGCTCTCTCTTTCTCAAATAAATAAAATCTTTATTAAAATTTTTAAAAATAAATAAATAAATAACAAAACAGGGATGCCTGGGTGGCTCAGTCAGTTAAGTGACTGACTCTTGATCTTAGCTCAGGTCTGATCTCAGGATCGTGAGTTCAAGCCCATGTTGGGCTCCACATTGGGCATGGAGCCTACTTAAAAAAACAAACAAACAAACAAAACCAACAAAAAAACCCCACAACTTTCTAATAGAGTTACTGTGAAACAAAATCAGGCCACAGAGCCAGGAAAGGGAAGGAACTTGCCAAAGTCACTGGGCTTGCAGAAAAAGGACTTCTCTGGGTTGAGAAATGACTGGGTCAAGGGGAGGCAAAGAGGGGGCAAGAGACATCACACACATACACATTCTCTGTTTCTGAGGAAAAACTCCTTTATAAACACCTGGAGAGGAATATAACCCACCAGACAGGTAATGTGTGTCTTAACCCAAATTAAATAGCAGCTGTTTGCCCTAAGCCATATTTCCCTGACTCTATTTGCAAGGCCTAAAATGGCAGAGAAAGGAAACAACACGGTATTTTGTAAGAGCAGTTCTTTTTATAGGCAAGTAGGCCTGCCCAGGCCCTGTCCTCACAATTTTGGATCAGCAGATTTTAAAACTCTTAAGCCTGGGGCGCCTGGGTGGCTCAGTCGGTTAAGTGTCTGCCTTGGGCTCGGGTTGTGGTCCCAGGGTCCTGGGACCCAGCGAGGGCTCCACACTCAGTGGGGAGTCTGCTTCTCCCTCTCCCTCTGCCCCTCCCCCCCTTGTGCGCTCGCTCGCTCTCTCTATACATAAATCAAATAAATAAAATCTTAAAAAAAAAAAACACAAAACCTCCTAAGCTTGTCAATAAACAAGGAATAGTTTTGGAACAATCAAGCTCAACAAATGCCATTTTGCTTCAGTTATAGCACTCACACAAACACACACACACACACACACCCCCATCGGTTAAATAAAAAGCCATTTATTTGATCTAGAACACAATTAACCAAGGCTCTGTTTACCACGACAAGCTGCTGATCCCCGAGGGATGAGAGCCAACTGCTAGCAACTCCTGTACCCTGGCAGAAAGTCAGATGAGCCCCCATCACCTGGCAAGACTGGGTGTTGCCCAGGTCCCCACATACGCCCTCCTCTTTCCTCTTATTTAAAAACAAGCCATACAGGTGCTGGTTCCATTCAAAAGAGGCAAGCAAGGCCCAATAAACAGTCCTGTTAGAATGTTTGGTCGCTTCTACTGTCAGCATTTCACCTTAGGCCAAATACTGACGTGGTGCACTGTTGCACTTTTATTTAGACGATCATCACCAACATCTGTGCTGTCGCTTGTAAGTCATTATAGGGTTCACTTTATAGTTTCATGTTTGTAATCTTTAAAATTTTGTGTTTTATTTCAGAGACAGACCAATTTCTTCCGGGTCATCATCTTTCCTAACTGGCACAACTGTGAGCCCCTGGGTTCTCTGCAACAGCACGTTCACTGAGCACTCCCTACGTGCCAGACACTGGGCTCAGCATTCATTCCTAAGCCTGACAATAACCTGAAGGATGGGAGCGCCTGGGTGGCTCAGTCTTAAGCGTCTGCCTTTGGCTCAGGTCATGATCCCAGGGTCCTGGGATCTGGCTCTCTGCTCCGCGGGAAGCCTGCTTCTCCCTCTCCCACTCCCCCTGCTTGTGTTCCCTCTCTCGCTGTGCCTCTCTCTGTCAAATAAATAAGATCTTTAAAAAAAATAAATAACTTGAAGGATGAAGCAAACAATCTTATCTCTATTTTCCAGATGAAACCAGGCCTTGGACTGAAATGAATACTACACTATATAAGTGAACTAACTTGAATTTAAATAAAATCTTGAAAGAAAAAAACCCCAAAAAACAAAAAACTGGGTCTTGGAGAGGTTAAAGGATGTGTCCAAGATCACACAGCTAGCGGGGTCAGGATACTGTCTGGACTGACAGCCGGTACTCTCTTCTTTCCCGCCTGCCTTCCTTTAAAAGAGCAAAAAAGTGCTCTAAACAGCACAGCCCGAGTGCCAGCCTTCCGTCATTTCTTACAGCAGAATGCTTCACGTCAAATCTGAAACTGTGTGCAAGGCTATGTGTGAACCCCTCTGTGGGGAGGGTCCCAGATTTCTAAGGGGTCCAGGATCCCAAGGTGAAGCCCGTGGGCAGGCTGCTGTTTCTCTATCCCCCTCCAAGTTCTGGGGGGGCGGATACAAGCTCACTGTACCCCCCGGGGGAGCCCGACAGTCAGGCTTCTGGTCCCAGCTTTGACACTACTTTGCCCGGGGTCCTTGGCCAAGGCGGCTCAACATAGGGACTGCAAATTTCCTTTCTCTTTCCCCCTGGCCTGTAGTCATAATTATATTTTCCTTGGCAAGGATTCTTTAATATTGTTTGTATTTATTTTCCCATTGTTTTAACCTATGAATTCTTATTAAAAGTCACCCCAAATCCTACGCCGCAGCGGGCAGGGATAAACAAACCGACGCAAGAAATAATAGTTTTTTCTAGACCACCTTACCTCTCTGGGCCTTAGCTCCCCACCTGTAAAAGGTCACGTGGATCAGGTTGCTCGCATTTCCCTCAGGCCCAGGACACAAAGCTCGACCGCGCCTCCTGGGACCGGGGCGTTGCGGCCCCCGCGACCCCCCACCCCACCTCCCCGCTCGGCCCGGGAGCGGCGGCGGCTTCCCCGCGCCCCTCGGCGCCCTGCCGGTCGATCCCGCCCCTATCGCCGGGCACACTCCCCGCGCGGAGCTCGGGCGCCCGGGACCCGCCGCCGGGGCGGGAGGGGCGCCCCGCTCCCGACAAGCGCCGCACCTGGGCCTCGGCGCCGCGGGTCCCACGGCGGACGCGGGCGGGCGCGGTTCTGCCCACGCTGCGTGCGTGCGTGCGCCGCGAAGGGGCGGCCCGCTCGCCCGCCTTTGTCAATTGTCTGCGGCCAGGTTGTTTTCCACTCGCTGCTCCCGGGACCGGGCCCGGCCGGGGGTGGCCCTGGCCCGCCGCCAGCGCCGAGAGCGGCGGCGGCTCTGAGCGCCGCGCAGCCGGGGAGGGCGGGGGGCACCTACCCGTGCCTTCTCGTTCCGCCGCCTTCTCGCTTGGGCTCGGCACCCCCAAAACACCGGCCAGTGCTTAGGCCACCGGGTGGGAGTGTTGACCTCTGGGTCACTGAAAATCTGTATATACGTGACCCGGCTCGAAGCACCAGATTTTAGGGCGGGACCTCGATTTCATTCCCAGGGTCCGCTGCCTAGGACTTACGGGTTCTTACCCAGCTCTCCCACGAGCACAGTCTTAGACAAATCTGCCAGTCTCCCTGCACCTCAGTCTCCTTTCCTGTGATATAAAATATTCGCCCACTCTCCCCCTGCTGTGAAATGGGACAATGTTCTAGGCCCTAAGTACCATGGCAGACAAGGTCCCCGCCCCCTTGGGGGGGGTGTGGGGGGGGTGAGGGTGGTCAGACATTGAACATTGACATTGAAAAGTGAAAATTGCTATGAAAAAGTTTTGTATCAGGGAACGCAAACCTTGTTTGTGGTGTCAGGAATCGACTAGATTAACTTCCCTAAATCTTCTCAGTTCTAATTCTTATTCACAACAACAACACCAAGACCCAAAATATAACATTGCATGTCAACTATACAATAATCATAAAAAAGTTTTTTTTAAAGTCTGCATTCAAGGGATGCCTGGGTGGCTCAGTGGGTTAAGCAACTTGTTCAGCGGGGAGCCTGCTTACCCATGTGCCTGCTCCTCCCCCAGCTTGTGCTCCCTCTCTCTCTCTCTCTCTGACAAATAAATAAATAATCTTAAAAAAATTTTTTTAAGTCAGCATTCAAGCAGAGAGGCTTATCAGGAATGCTTCAAAGAGGGATACCAGAGGTGTGTGGTAGACCCTCATCAAATGAACACATGAGGGCGCCTGGGTGGCTCAGTTGGTTAAGCATCTGCCTTCAGCTCCAGTCACGATCTCAGGATCCCACAGCGGCTCCCTGCTCAGCAGCGAGTCTGCTTCTCCTCCTGCCCCCCCCACTCATGCTCACACTCGCACTCTCTCTCTCAAATAAATACATAAAATCTTAAAAAAAGAGGAATACTTCAAAGAAGAGTCCCATAAAAGACTGGTTTAAGGATCTCTAGGTTTCCTTCCCATTCTGTAGGGATTCTAAAGGGAAATGGAATCCTAGAGTGGTTATGTGACCTATCCAAAGCCCCCTAGGGAGTGAAGACCTAACCCCAAAGCAAGGCTGACTTCTAAATGGACTTCCTGTTTGTGGGAAGGATCTTGAGTGCTCAGCACCTCGGTTCTGCTCCTGTAAAGTGTGTGTGTGTGTTGGGGGGGGGGGGGTGTGATCAGTCTTTTCTTGGGAGTATGGAATCATCTGCTCTGCCTGTTTCACTTTACATTATTAATGTGTGCCCTTCTTCCTTGCTTGTGTTGAGTGTTCTGTGATTTCAGACACAAGTGCCAATACTCCCTGGGCAATTGCTATGTTACTGGAGTTCCAGAGGTAGCAGAGTTCCATGCCCCCAAGAAGTATTTATTTGGTAACTTAAGGAAAAGGAGACAAGCTGGCTAGTATTTTCACTTGAAACAGATGTTTCTTAGATTCTATTTGAGAACTCTGGGTTATCTTGAATTAAATTCCTAAAGTACTAACACTAGTGCCCCAACTCTTATCCTAGTCACAAATACTTTAATGGGTGACAATCTAATGGCCAACTTCAGAAAAGTCATTCTTTTCTCAGTGCTCCAGAGAACGACTTGTTTGTTTTCAACTGGAAAACTCTAACAAAGGAACCAATTATTTTGGGGGGATTGGTTTCTAGAACATTTACAAAGAAGTGGACATCACCTTTGCCCCCAGTGACACAACTCAAAGATAGAGTTCCTCTTCACTTCTACCCTCCACAGAGTGATCAATTTTTAAATTTCTTTTTCGAAAAGAAAATACATTTACCTGGTTCAGAATCCTAAAGTATACTGTAAGGTCTACAGCTTATTGATCTTTGGGCTCCTCTCAGTGCCTGGCATTTGCCTTGTATACAGTAGGTGCTGAATAAGTTTTTATTGACTGGGTGGATGAATGAGTGTGAATTAAGAAGTTGTGAGAGACAGAGGAAGAAGTTGGCTTAAGATGGGATAGCAGACATTGTGCCTGAGATGCATGGACTTCAAGGGAGCCCAGATAGAACTCCCAGGCCAGTTGCAAATTTGACCATGACTTTATCCAAAGATCTGCACTAAAAGCAGTGACATCAGGGGCACCTGACTGGCTCTGTTGGAAGAGCTTGCGACTCTTGATCTTTGGGGTCGTGAGTTCGAGCTCCATGTTGGGTATAGAGATTATGTCAATAAATAAAAACTGAAAACAAAAAATCTTAAAAGAATAAAAAAGCAGCAGCATCAGACTCTTGAGTTAAGCATTACTTAAAGACTATGTGCTCCCCCCCCAAAAAAAGATTATGTACCAGCCTGAGTCTTTTGGTTGCAAGCAATAAAAACTAATTCTGGTTGACTGAAGCAAAAAAAGGAATTTATCAAAACAGTATTGAGCTCAAAGAATCAATGGACAGGCTGGAGAAGCAGGCTGGGAATACAGGCAGGCGTGAAGGGAGGCTGGGGGGCCGGACCCACAGAGGAAACACACCGCAGGAAGAACACTGCTGGCGGACACTGGCAACACATGGAGGATGGGGGTCCTAGTTGCACCAGCTGCCACCACATGCCGCGTGCTTCTGATCCCGGGGTAAGTTTTGCACGTTGCCTGCTTCTCTGGGCTCCTATCTCCTGAATCACGATCCAGGTGGGATTGACTGAGTTCCAAGTAGTCAGTGATCAGGGAAAACTGATACATGTGCCTTTTGGCTTCCATGAGTGAGATGCAGGCCCACCTCACACAGTGGACTGTATTCCAAACTTATAAAGGCAATTTAGAGGCTGAGCAATCAGGAAAATGATAACTACCCACTATGTAGTTGTCTACTAATCATTTGTAGGCCCCAAACAGAAAGAATTAAAGAGCAGAATCTGTATAAAGGGCTGTATAATACAGCATCTGAGCTGAACTCTCAAAACCAGAAGAGGTAGCTATTATACTTGTTACTCAACCTTCTATTTTTTAAAATTTTTTTTAGAGTAAGCTCTATGCCCAACATGGGGTTTGAATTTTCAACCCTGAGAGCAACAGTTGCATACCTTACTGACCAAGCCTGCCAGGCGCCCCTTACCCAACCTTTTAAAATTTCAGCTACTCAGAGAACTTCTTTACGGCGCCAGTATTTTCTTCCCAAGCCTTTCCTTTTCTTTCTCTCTGGAATCACTTATAATTGCACAGTTGAGCAAAGAAAGGTTGAAAAGAATTAAATTTGTGCCATATTTGTACTTAGCAGCACAATAACGGCAGTGCCATGAGCCTAATAAATACGATTTGGTTTACCTTTCTTTTCTTTCTTTCTTTCTTTCTTTCTTTCTTTCT